>NC_058129.1:18967494-19267494 GCF_914725855.1 Thunnus albacares
CGACCCGTCAGACCAATCAGAAGTCTCCTCTGTCATCCTGTTAATAGTGTGTATAAACAGACTGAAGACACACACACACACACACACGCGCACACACACTCGCATATACAAACCACTGCTATGACGAAGATGATGATGAAGATTACTATGATGATTATTATAATTAAGAATAATAGAATCTGTTTTTCACCTCTAGTAGAGAAAAAAAAAAAAAACAAACGAGAGAAACTGTTTGTCATATTAATGTTTGTGAGCGTGTGAGAGAGAGCGTGTGTGTGTGTGTGTGTGTGTGTGTGTGTGTGTGTGTGTGTGTGTGTGTGTAGTAACGCCATCCTGTATGTGTGTGTGTGTGTGTGTGTTTTTTTCCACTGACAGTTAGGTGGTGTCCCGGTGTAGCGTTGCCATGACGACTTGTTGTGTTTGCGGTGACACCCGTCTTTTTTGTTTTGTTTTTCTTTTTTTCCTTTGGGGTCTTATTAGCTAACCAGAGCTGCCGCTGTCGGCCCCCCCCCCCCTTCAACCCTCAACCCTCAAACCCCCCGTCCCTTCTTCCCTCCTTATAACCCCCCCCTCCTCCATCCACCACCGTTACCATAGCAACCAGCGGTGGAGGGCCTCATGTGTGCTCTGGTTAGTTTGGATATTCTGAATATGCATTTCTTGTTTCTGTATATAGACCAGACCTCCAACTGCTACTCCACTAACACTGGACACTGTGTCTCTCTGTCCACCTGTCTGTCTGCCTGCCTGGACGACAGACAGACAGACAGACAGACAGACAGGCAGGCGGACGGGCAGCACACTGTGACTGTCTGTTTCTACTAAACCTTCAACACGCTCTCTACCTGTCTCTCTCTCTCTCTCTCTCTACCTCTGTCTCTCTCTCTCTGTTTTCTCTGGTGCCATTCTCAGACAACACCCCGGTCCTTAAGGAGCTACGCGGCCCCGCGGCGTTGCACTACGGAGGGGTTGGAGGTGGAAACGTAGTGCACTATGAAGTCAGTAAGGGAGAGACGTAGCTGTGAAGCTAACGATGAAAGGGTTAAAGGAGGAACGCTGCCTTCAGACGGAGCTCGTGAGGTCGTATCATACAGAGTAACACACACGTTTACTTTCTCGTGCGTGTTATCACGCAAGAACTTTACACGCCAAGTTACTGTGTCTTAAATCTGACATGTTTAGAGCTGCAACGATGAGTCGATCTATCGTTTGGAGTCATTTTTTAAGAATAAAATGTCAAAATTCTCTGATTCAAGCTCCTTAAACGTGACAGTAAACTGAATATCTTTGGGTTGTGGACAAAACAAGATATTTAATAGACACAATAATAAGAAAATAATCCACAGATTAATCAATAATGAAACTAATCGTTAGTTGCAGCCCCTAAACATGTTAAGATGTTAAGTTAAAAGCTCCAGAAGAGCTACTAAATGGACCAAACTGCTGTTTCCAAAGTCAAGAATTAACTTTCAATCTTAACGTCAAAGCCAACATGGACGAGAATAATAATAATAATAATAATAATAATAATAATAAACTGGAAATATGAATCTCTGTAATTCTACAACGACTCCACCTGCTTATAAAGATTGTGTGAGATGATTGAAAGCTCCAGAAAAGCTACTAAACGGACCTTGTGGTGAGAATAATGTGTCCGAAGTCAGGAATGAACTTTTGAGCCAACGTAGACGAGAAGTCGTTAACGAGCTCAAACAAAAATGGAGCGTTTACAATTTAACAACTGCTGATGAAGAGTGTGAGACATGATCGAAAGCTCCAGAACAGTCACTTAGTAGACCTTGTAAGATTGATTATGCAATAACAGAGCTCTGTATCACCGGCTCAACTCCCCGTAATCCATCTGTTACTGTTCAAAATATTTATTAAACAATTTCTTGCAACTTATAATATTTGTTACATGTAAAATGAATAAAGACGAGAACAAAAAGAAGCTCTGAAGAGGTTTAATCGATCAGAAGAGAATCATATTATTGATTAAAAACGGCCCAGCAGTTGTTGTGATTACACGTCGAAATCTGACGTATTTACACTGTAAATGTCTAAAATACAGATTTTAAACTTGTTGAGATTCAGTAACTTGGCGTGTAAGAACGTAAACATCTTGCAGGATAAAACACCTGAGAAACTACATCATGACGTTCGTCATAGCAACGTGTCAGGATACGATAGTGTCCATTTATTTAAAAAAAAAACGTAATTAAGCAGCATTATGTTCCTCTCAGATGCAGATTGGCAGATTATAAACACAATTTGTACGTGGTAAATGACGCTACATTAAGCATCGTGGTCAACGTGTGTTGCACTTAAATGTAACGCTGCGTTCAAGTCATGTGGGAGATCCTGTTCTTCAGTTTCCGACTTATGAAAAGCGTTCACGTCAACAAGTACGACTCGATAACAGACGAGACTGAAAAAGCAAACAAGCATGAATTCCTCACGTCCGTCGTTCTGCAATTCTACAAACGTCTTGAATGCTCACAAGTCGTAAATCTCTTTTATCCCACAAGACTTGAACGCAGCAGAAGGTCGTGACTGACTACAGAAATGGACGCTACCTTGTTCCCTTTTCAGAAAGAAGGCCGAATGATTTTTGTGTTTTCAACATGTCAAACGTCACGATCGGGAATTTAAAAAGTAAAATAAAAGAAGAAGAAGCAGAAAACCACGATAACTAACATTATTAAAAACATCAAACCTTTGAACTCGGAGTGCACCGGTTGGATTTAAGGTGGATTGTAGCGCACTATGAAGGGCGCACGGTGGTGATAGTGCATGTTGAAAGGCGTCAAGTGGAAAGTAGTGCATTATGAAGAGTTTAAGGTGGAATGTAGTGCACTATGAAGGGTGGATCACAGCGCACTTGTGTAAAAAAAAAAAAAAAGAACACTGGAAGGTTTAAAATGGGAAGTAGTGCACTATTAAGGGTTTAGGATGGAAGGTAGCGTACTATGCAGGGTCTAAGGAGGAAAATAGCACACTATGAAGGGCTTCAGGTGGGCGGCGGTGCACTGTGTGGTATAAAGTGCACTGCAGAAGGTTTAAGCTGTCGAGAAGTGTACTATGGAAGGTTTAGGGTGGATAATAGTGCACTACGGAGGGCGTAGGGTGCTGTTTGAGACCTAGCCTTGTTGCCAATTGGCAAACTCAACTAACCAATCAAACAGTGTTATTTGTACAAAACTAACAGCTGCTAACTGACTGCTAACAGCTCTCTGTCGTTGTTTGTAATAAACTTCATTTTTCATCCAAGACTATCTGTACGTGTTTATTTATTTATTGAACAGTGTGGATCCTCTACAGCTACAACACATGTATATATCAATATAGAGCTGCAACTTAGTCAATTAAGTGATTAGTCGATCAACAGAACACTAATCAGCAACTATTTTAATTATCAAATAATCATTTTAAAGTCATTTTTAAGCAAAATCTATACATATATAGATAGTAGAAGATCCAGACGACACTGTGGGTGTGTTTCTCTGTGGTTTGTTTATTTGTGTGGTCTTCAGTAATCCTTTCATGTAACGTTCACCACAAAAAGAACAGTTGGATACTCAACAGTTTTTCACTGGTCTTTACACAACCAGGAAGCTTTTCAGAGATTTTGGTCGTACGATCAGGACGTCATTACATCTGGTGAACGTCTGCTCTGTCCGACCAAGTGGATGAACTGCTGCTCATAAACAGAACCAACAGGGATCTGCTGCCCTGGTGAGTCCACAGGGTGACAGAGTTAACGAGGAAAACGATGGGAGGTGAAATCTGTCTCTACATATCACCTGTTCCATCTTTTCCCCTCTGGGAGGCGCCACAGAACACTGAAAACCAGCAGAGACTGGAACAGTTTCTTCTGCCTGAGCAAAAACCCTGGACACTATAATACTCACTGCACCTGTAGATCATATAGATGTTTTAGTCTAAAATACAAAATGTGCAATATATTCCACTCACTGCTGTATATACTGTATATAACCATGATATATACATTATGTATATAAAGTAACGTCTTCTTTTTATCATTTAATATTTATCTCATCACTGTTCTTTGCACTATTTGTTTCCTGTTTACAGAAACAGTTTCACATGTATTTAGTTACTCTTTGTATAATCCTGAAGATTATTGTGTTGTTATTCTGTGTGGGAACATTAAGAACCACTAAACCAGATTCTGATATTTACTGGTTTCATCTTCTCAAACGTTTCTGTAAACAAAGACAGATGATAGAAGAGCTGGAACAGTCTGGTAAGTTCATCACTTTACTGTAATGCAGCTTTTAAAACAAGGAAAAGACTAAACTTATCACAATATTACAATATTCAAAATATAAGACGATATCTTGTCTCATATCACGATACTGATAATATAATATCGATATATTTCCCAGCCTTAATTATTATGTTATTATGAGATATTTTCTCATTATTTCTAGATATTATTCTGTTTTTACAAGAAGCTTCTCTTGTAAAAACACAAAACTTTAATCCTTATTTTGTAAATATCTTGAAAACAAACTTTTCTCATTATAATAAGTTGTTGTTAAAACAATAAGAATATACAGTAAATACATATAGGCTACACCTTATCATCTAATTTTTATATTAATTACTGATCTGTTTATTTTTATGTATTTATTCTACTATTATTATTGTTTTTGTTGTTACTCTGTTATGATAAATGTTCAGTGTTTTGGTGAAACTCACAGATTGAGGAAGAATTTTCCAGGTATTTTCCAGGTATTTTCAGGTATTTTTCAGGTATGAGGGTTTTTTTGCTTTTTGAAAAACATTTGAAAGATAAAAACAGAAAGAAAGAGTGTTGTTGAAACGTCGGTTATACAATAAAATAATGATCATTTCCTCTTGAATTCAGGCTTCAGTTTGACTCTTGTACACGCAGCTGCAGCAGCTGATTGGACGCAGCGTTGGCGTAGTTCATATCAGACCTGTGACCTACAAATAAACTCTGATTGGAGCAGCTGTAAAGACATAAACTGATTTAACCAATTACACACACAGAGAGAGATACGGCTGGTCTGAAGGTCAAACTCTGACGCTCAGATATCAACTCACATATATGCAGACAGTCAGAAATTAAATATAACTTTAAATATAACATTTAAAATAACAGATTTTGTTCTGATAATTAAAACTTTATCAAGATTAATTGATCCAAACCTTTACTTTGTTCTTATAATTTAATAAAAATATAAATTCATGACGTCAGTGAGGAGGTCAAACATTTCAACTCAAATATGGAAGCAGATAATCTGAACTTGTAACTTAATTTTCCATCAATTATTATTATTTATTTATTTATTTATTATTCAGTTATTGTCATTTAGTTCTGTCTTTTATGTTTTCTGTCCTCTCGCTGAATTATGAAGATGTTTACTTGTTGTTTGTTCTTGTAGGAGCCAAAAAACAGAAAATATTTGCAGTAAATGTTGTTTATTTATGTCAGAGCTGGATATCATTTAACGTGATACCGGTAGAATACTTCATCACTTCATCTGATACCTTTTTTTTTCTCTACTTCATTCAACAGGTGACTGTATGACTTGTAGCCGCTGTGGTAGTCGACCAATCACGCGTCACATTAAATTAAAGAACGTTTGTGTTGATTGGCTGCAAGCAAAACCAACAACTAGTCTTTTTTTATATATATATATATATCTGAGTACAAAAAGGATCAAATGCAGGAATCTTTTGACTGGAGAAGTTTTGATACTAGTTTGTTATTTCCTTAAAAGTATCTCACAAAATGTAAATTATGAGTCAATATTTTACTGGTAAACAGTTTCACCACAAAGACCATCAGTTATAAACTTACTCATATATTATATACGTATTAAAATAAGAAGCCTGTAGTCTTTTTCAACATGTGCTTTATATAGAAACATATATAGTTGAAATAAATAGCTGAATATACATTTAATGATATATTTCAGTGTTGTATCCCAGTCAGCGTTGGTTCGGGTGATAATGAGCAGATGTTATAACACATGATAAACCAATTTAGATTTAAAGTTGATTTGTGTGCGGCAGGTAAACCATAAATACTGTGATTGATAACAACAGTACTGTCACTGAAAGGTCAATTTGGGATTTTACAACAAGCTGTAATGAAACTTCACTAAAACTGTGAAAAAAAAGAATGATACATGATGATAATTTATAAAGAGATAAGTTTCAATTTGTCACAATTAACAGTGAATACTTTATTTATTATTAATATTATATGTAGTGAAGACTTAACGCTGAGTGCTTCTATGGAGGTCAGAAGCCGCCACACGACCCCAGTACACCGTCTTTTATTGTGAACAGCAGAGTGAAGTCCACTGCAGTCCTGTTACACAAGTTTACAGGTTGAGTTTTTCTTCAACCTGGGAACATCACGTAGACCGACGGAGGCTATATAAGAGCAGCGGTGCACAATCAGCTGGTGAGGAACGGTTGGAAATATATATACGAGAAAAATGCAGACGATATTTGGCAAAAATGGAACAGAAACTCCGGAGCCGGTAAAAGCTCAGGTGAAAGGTGAGTCTGACCCTAAAATACTGATATAATAGAAACATAATACTGTTTATTATAATAACAGGAAGTTACAAAATATGTCTGATTGTTGTTATATTCAGTAGTGGAAGAAGTGCTCAGATTCTTTACTTCAGTAAAAGTAGTTACACCAAAATAAATTACTCCTTTACAAGTAAAAGTCCTGCATTTAAGCAGTTATGGGAGTACATTTACTCAAGTATTTAAGTACAGTTTCTACTCCACTACATTTATTTGACAGCTTTAGTTACTTTTCAGATGCAGATTTGACACAATGGATAATATAACAAGCTTTTAAAATACAACACATTGTTAAAGATGAAACCAGTGGTTTCCAACCTTTTTGGCTTTTGACGTCTTACAAAAAGCAGTGTGTAGTCGGGGTCACATTTCACATGTCTATGAGTTGTTAACAGCTCCACCAAATAGTGATTTTTCCCTCTAAACTTCTCACATGCTTTCATTTCAATAAATGTTCAAATGATCCAATATTTCAGCAAAAATCAAAGATTAGAGAAAAAGTCCAAAAACTGAAAACAGATTTGTGTATCAGAACTTTGTTTTTTCTTCTTTCCTCTCCCATTAATCATCTCACCACCCCTCACATTTATCTGCTGACCCTTTGGAGGGGCCCGACCCCTAGGTTGGGAACCACTGGACTAAACTAGCTAACTGTATATAAAGTAGTGTAAACTAGCTCCACCTCCAGCAGCTACAACAGTAACATGCTGCTCTAACACTGATGCTTCACTATTAATAATCTAATGATGTCATATATAATAATATATCAGTCAGAGGGACCAAACCACTACTTTTACTGCAATACTTTAACTACATCAAGCTCATAATACTTATGTACTTTTACTGCAATACTTTAACTACATCAAGCTCATAATACTTATGTACTTTTACTGCAATACTTTAACTACATCAAGCTCATAATACTTATGTACTTTTACTGCAATACTTTAACTACATCAAGCTCATAATACTTATGTACTTTTACTGCAATACTTTAACTACATCAAGCTCATAATACTTATGTACTTTTACTGCAATACTTTAACTACATCAAGCTCATAATACTTATGTACTTTTACTGCAGTACTTTAACTACATCAAGCTCATAATACTTATGTACTTTTACTGCAATACTTTAACTACATCAAGCTCATAATACTTATGTACTTTTACTGCAATACTTTAACTACATCAAGCTCATAATACTTATGTACTTTTACTGCAATACTTTAACTACATCAAGCTCATAATACTTATGTACTTTTACTGCAATACTTTAACTACATCAAGCTCATAATACTTATGTACTTTTACTTTTACTGTGATTTTTTCCCTCCAAACTTCTCACGTTGTTTTTATTTTCTTGTTTACATATTTTTTTATTTACCTCTTACTGAACGTTAACTTCAGCTTTTGTTATTGCAGAAGGACATTTGGTTTGCAGTGAGGCATTAAACACACAGATCACATGATACATCGATACATGTTTTTCTATTTAACTGTTTTTATGCACATTTTTTTATTTGGAAACACCGGAATTAAAAAAAAACAGAAACATATGTAAAACGTAAATATAATCAAATAAATCAGGATAAAAATGAAAGAGTGAATGAATGATGACGTACATGAATCATGTGACTTAAACATCAGATCTGTGTGGAGCGATGATGAGGAGACTGTAACCTTCCTCACATCAACACATGAAACTATCAGAAACGTTTCCCGTCGTTTGAGCTCTTTTATCTCCTAATATTCACATTTTACGGACATTCAGTGGTTGAGATTCAGATTGGAAACGTAGTTAGTGACAGCATCAGTGAGTGTGTGAGTTTGTGACCTTTGACCTGTGCTTGCTGCAGGCTCTATCCCAGCCTGGCTGCAGGGGACTCTGCTGAGGAACGGGCCCGGTCTGTTCTCTGTGGGCAACTCGGAGTACAACCACTGGTTCGACGGCATGTCGCTCATCCACAGCTTCACCTTCAGCGGCGGTGAGTCTCTCTCTACACCGGCAGACAAAATGACACAGCTTTACCTCACTGTCAGTATGTGACAATATGTATGTAGTATTAGAAAAGTTTAAAAAACAACAACTGTGTACTACCAGAAGACTTGAGACTCTAGAAAATGAGGATTTGAGACTTGGTTCGGTTTTGAAGTCCATGTGACAGATCTGGTTTCCGGCGTCGTTGTTTACAGTGTTGTTGTTGTTGTTTCAGGCGAAGTGTTTTACAGAAGTAAGTTCCTGAAGAGCGACACCTACAAGAGAAACATCAAGGCCGACCGGATCGTCGTCTCCGAGTTTGGAACCATGATCTACCCAGATCCCTGCAAAAACATCTTCTCCAGGTAGAGTCCATCCAGGTCACACGTAAACCTGTTTCAGTCCATCTAGAACAGTTATGTCTAGATGGTAAAGGAGGTGATTGTTTCCAAAAGTATCAAGAAAGTATCAAACAGGTCATAAACTGGTTGGACTGGGAGTCTTCTGTCTAGTAGAAACCAGTAAACTGAAACAAATTTCTCACTTTTTCACCAGAGCGTTCACGCATCTCTGCAACATTATCCCCGACTTCACCGACAACAACCTGATCAACATCATCCGCTACGGTCAGGACTACTACGCCTCCTCTGAGGTCAACTACATGAACCAGATTGACCCTGTTACCCTGGAAACGGTCGGCAGGGTGAGTATCGATAGACCGAGAAGAAGAAGAAGAAGAAGAAGCGGATCCAATAACGTCAGTGTAACTGTTACCTCTGAATTCCAGATTAACTACAGGAACCACATCGCCCTGAACTTGGCGACGGCTCATCCTCACTACGACAACGAGGGCAACACGTACAACATGGGCACCGCCATCATGGGCCTCGGCCGGCCCAAATACGTCATCTTCAAAGTCCCAGCTGATGCCTCAGGTACAGTTTATCCTCAAAAACCTACAAACAGCGTGTTGACGTCCGGGTGGAGGACGGAACCATCGACTGTTTATTGAAATTACATCTTTCTGAAGTTAATTTATCCCCGGACGTACCGGACCACAGCTTCAGTCTCTGTTCGTTTACAGCAAAGTCGCTTAATTGTGTCTGAACTCGAGAAGTCATGTTTTTATCACATCAGAGCTCCGACTGATGGTTTACGACGCATGATGTCACAGTTCATTGAGTTTACATGATTATATATATGATTATTTGTGAGATTTCAAGATTAAAGTTATTGTATTTTAACAAAAAAATATATGAATTTTCGGGTAATTTTGTTAAAAAAGAAAGAAAGAAATCCATAGAATAAAGTAAAACTTATTTAACATGTTCTGCTGTTAGGATTACAAGTCTTCTACTTTATGAGTTGTCGAGATTGGAAATAGCAAATCTGCATGTATGAAAATTAAAATTAAATTGAATTAAAAAAATAAAGTATTTAAAAGCAAAAAAACCCAACAACAAACATACAATAAGGAGAATAGAGCTATAATAAAATATATAAAAACATGCATGAAGTGTAAGAATTTAACACCAAACAGAGCTGTTAGTGAGTTTATCACTGTATTTACACAATTCCTTACAGAGTAAATAAACTCCATCATGTGTATGAATATTGCAGCAGATAGGAGCTGTTCCTGTTTTATTGGCTGAGTCCCAAAGACCAGCCAGTAACACATGAGCAGTTTGGTACCTAACGTCAACCGTTAGAAGACTTGTTGTTCTTTTATGACTCCTTGAATGCAGGTTATAAATGCAAAAAGCACAGTGAAACCTTTTATAATAGCAATAACAGTAATACTGAGTTGTATATTTCAGATAAAGAGAATAAGAAGCCGGCGTTGAGGAAGGTGCAGCAGATCTGCTCGATTCCTTTCCGTTCCGCTCTGTCCCCGAGTTACTTCCACAGCTTCGGCATGACTGAAAACTACATCGTGTTCGTGGAGCAGCCTTTCACGCTGGACATCGTCAAACTGGCCACCGCCTACTTCAGAGGAGTCAACTGGGGAAGCTGCCTCAAATTAGACAAGGAAGACATCGTAAGTAACCCAACTTTTCATTGATGGACGGCGGCGCCGGCGGCGGTCAGCAGGATCGGCCTTTTGGGGCCTTAAACAGGATTATTTTTATTTTGTGCAACAGTTAACTACAATTATTGATAATTATGTAAAGCAAATATAAAAAAAAGTGCACAAAACAGGACATTATAGAATATTTCATTCAATGTTAATATCAATTATATAACTTAATCAGTGATGGAAATGAAATATTAACCTAAGTACTGTACTTAAGTACAATTTTAAGGTATTACAGGTACATTTCAGAGGGAAATGTATTTTTTTATTGCACTACATTTATCTGACATCTGTGTTTATGAGCTACTATACAGATTGATATTTAACATACAATCAGTTTTTGAATTATAATCCATTGTTACAGATCAACAGTATATGAAGAAGTTAAAATTGGCTCCATTTCAACCAACTAAAATAATAAAGAAGTACTTTTACTTTTGATATTGTAATTATGTCTTGTTGCAAATACTTCTGTACTTTTACTACAGTAAAAAATTAAATGCAGGACTTTTACTTGTAATGTAGTATTTTATAGTGTTGTATTACTACTTCAGAATCAGAATCAGGTTTATTGTAAAGTAGGTTTGCACATACAAGGAATTTGCCTCGTTTGTGCATAACAGTCAAAAATATACACAACATTAAATAATCCTTAATAATATTTTACTGAAGTAAATTATCTAAATGATCTTTGGTTTTAGCACACAACAAATGAATTTTGATTTAATTAGTCCTAAAAAGTTTCATAGCAACAGTAAAACCTTAAAAAAGGTTTTTTTAAAAAAATGTTTTAACTTTTTAAGAAAACTGGATTTATTTCTAAATACCAGTTTTTTATTATTTTATTATTATTTTATTATTTCATTCAGTCAGAATCAGCATTAACGGGATTGATTAATATAAATGTATGTATAAATTGTTATTAATGATCAGCTATATGACCTTTCCTCTCTTAGACCTTGTTCCACGTCATCGACAGAAAGACGGGGAAGGCCGTCTCCACGCGTTTCTACGGCGACGCCATGGTGGTCTTCCACCATGTCAACGCCTACGAGGACGACGGCCACGTGGTGTTCGACCTGATCGGCTACAAGGACAGCAACCTGTACGACATGTTCTACATCCAGAACATGAGAAAGGAGACCAGCAACTTCATCGAATCCAACACCAGTTTCTCCCCGCCGGTCGTCCAGAGGTTCGTCCTGCCGCTCGACGTCCACAAGGTACAAAAACACAGCCTGAAACACTTCACTGTCGACTTTACCGTTTTATGAGCTGTATGAAGAGTTTGATGTGTCCTCCAGGAGTCTCCCAGAGGGACTAACCTGGTGACGCTGACGGACACGAAGGCCCAGGCGGTGATGCAGGAGGACGGATCCGTCTACTGCCAGCCGGACTCTCTGTTCGAAGGTTCGACTGACGCTGGAGCCGCAACTAACTTTTAGTTTCTCATTTTGTCTATAAAACGTTAAAAAAGATGAAAAATGTCCATCACAATTTAAAAAAACCTGTTTAAAAGTAGTGGTTTAATCTAAAACTGAAAAATATCCTACATGACATAAAAAAGTCACATTTGAGAAGCTGGAACCAGTGAAATTTTGCTGCGATCAGTCGATTATCAAAATAATAACTTTTCTGTGAGTCTGTGTGACGTAAACGCCGTTCAATCCTCCCGACTAACGACTCCGGTCCCTCCTCAGGTCTGGAGCTGCCAGGGATCAACTATAACTTCAACACTAAAAAGTACAGATACTTCTACGGCTCCAGGGTGGAGTGGACGCCTCATCCCAACAAGGTCAAACACCTCAAAGCTGCCACCAACACCATCATTATCTAAAGGAACAAAACAACCTCCAACCACTGTCACCTTCCCATTATTCTTTGTTTCTTGTCTTTGATTTGGGGGACAATCAGTTCCCATAATGCTTTGAGGGATTCAGTGAGTTAGCTGGAGGCTAATGTATATATTTGACACTCTGCCTGACTTCTCTTTGGTTCTTTCATCCAACAGATCGCCAAATTTGACATCGTCAACAGGAAACACATCGAGTGGAAGCAAGAGAACTGCTATCCTTCAGAGCCGGTGTTCGTGGCGTCGCCGGGAGCCGTGGAGGAAGATGACGGTGAGGGCGTCTTCTACCAAATGGCAGCAACTTTATCGCTAATTTTTTTGCTTTCATTGCGGAGTGGACCGTTTCATCACTTCTTCTCTTTTTTTTTTTTCTTCCTGCAGGGGTGATCTTGTCGTCTGTCATCTCTCCGGATCCGAACATCTCTCCCTTCATGCTCGTCCTCAACGCCAAAACCTTCGAGGAGATCGCCCGAGCCGCCATTCCCGCGAGCGTCCACATGGACCTTCACGGACATTTCATCCCCGCCGCCGTCTGACGGCCAAACGACTGAGTTAGATATTTATTATGTCTTTTTATGTTCTTTGTTTCCTTTTTTCAGCACTTTAACAGACTGATTTTAATTAATATTTAAAACAGGAAACAGAAGCTGCATCAGGCCAACAATGTTTATGTTGTACATGAGAACTTTTCCATTAAACATATTGATCACATTCCTTCTCAGACGTTGAGCCACTTTGATCCTAATGACCTCTATCGCCTCCCGCAGGACGTTACAGGTACTACAGGTAGCCGGACCAACATCTTACATATGAATACCACCAATACTAAGTCTTGTTCTGTTGGAAGTAGCTTGTTAAGGATGTATTCACCTCATGAATGGTGTCACACGTGATCGTACATTTGACATTTTTGATAATACGTATCCCTTTCAGCATCAATACATCTGATCTTGTCGTAAATATCAAACATGTTTAAAATAATCGTAATTCCAGCACCTGCTCGGTTTTTATAGAATAAACTTTTAATTGTTTTTCCATTTGCATCGCAAATATTCAGCATCAGGGAGACGTCGGAGGCCGGACTGTTCTGTCTGAACTGTTTTCGCCTCTTTTCAGGTTAAAAATTGGGAAATTCTGGATGAAAATCTTCGTTTTCTATCTGTTAGTTTTGAAGATGACAGACTGTAACTCTAAACTCTCAGAGCTCGTCTGTTTCGCTTTACAGCGTTCAACTTGAATCTCAGATGTCACAACAGGGAGACCTGCATCATCACCATGACAACATATGTTTGACAGAAAATAAATCTGATTAAATGCTGATGGATTATCTCTCTGCAGCAAGTTTCAAGTCTCTTTTAAGTTGATTTTTTATGTAAATAAAAACAGCTGCCTGGAGGAAAGGAAATCAGTCTAAAGGATGGAAAACGATCAGTGGTGAAAGAAATAAAGGATGTGAACATTTGAAAGGTCTGTTCACGTGTTTTAACACAAGTGTCTGTAAACTGGTCAGTTATTTAACGCTGGTTCCAGGTTACGGATTCATTATGAACATTTTTATCTCTCCTCTTTCTTATAAGCAAAGAGTAATGTAGAAGATATTCAGGTAACCGTCACTTTCACCGGTTAAAACAACAATCATCGTTGTTTAGTTAACGTCTGCAAGCCTAAAGGTGTTTGTGGTTTTACTCGCTGACACCAGTATAGGATCAGGACTGGACTTTATGTCATCAGAAGTACATCTTTTTGTAGGTGATTTAACAGTTTGAATTCTTAACTCTTCTAACTTCATCTGATTCACTTTGCTCCAGTTTCCACCGTGGCGATGAAGCGGGCTAATGCTAATGCTAATGCTAACTCCAGGAGCTGCCAACAGTCCTCGTCCTCGTACTCTGTGAGGAAAACTAAATCACTAAACTCTTCATGAACATGAGCGTTATATAGAACATACACGCCAACATTAAAAGCAAATTTACCCAACAAGGTTATTTCTGTTCCATTTCTGTCCTCTTTGTCCTGTTGCGAGCAGCAGCAGCAGTGATTTACAGCGTGGTTTGGTTGTGTGGTGTAACTGTGTTTGTTTGCTGTCTAGTGTGGAACATATTATTTTGTTTTTTGTCTTTTTGATGTGAAGTGCTTCTTGTTGCATCTTATTAGTATACTGTAACAATTAATCACTAGTCAATAAAACATCAGAAAAACGTCTATTAGTCTCCTAGTAGAGTGTAAGGTGACACATTTCTTGTTTTGTCTAATAAACGCTTCCAAAAATTTATTTCAAAGACAAAAATTAGCTTTTGAAAACTTTCATCAAATGTTTGATAGTTCAAATGTTGATTAATTAGTTATCAAAATATCCGTAGATACATTTTTTGACCGATTGTTTAATTGTTGCAGCTCTACAACAGAGAAACAGTGTCGACTCTTCTCTGATGAAACTTTTCATCTATATCAGATCAATATTTTCAGCTGATCAACTCGTACCTTCAGTTTAACTGTTAGATTCGTATTTAATCAACATTTCATCTCACTTTCAGGACCTGCAGGTTGTCAACACTGATCAGACTTCTCACATGACAAAAAGTGCAGATTGTCAATGGAATCGTTGAGTTTTAGGTATTTTTAACTTGAGTTGCCTTTAATTACATGAATAAATTAATAAGGAATTCAAACATATCTGGGTTCAAATTTTATAAAATACTATCAAACCCAAAGATTTCAGCGTCTGGCAGTCAGTTTAGATGAGAAAGTTGGCGGCAACGTTTCAGATTTTCAGTTTTGTTTTGTAGGAAAATGTGTTTATACTCTCAGACGTGTTTTTAACACCACTACTGAAATTTTAAAATTAATTCATCAATTGCACGGAAGTGTCTGGCTGCCAAAATTAAACCACACTGAAAGTAAATTTTCCATTTGTGTACAGATGATGTACGACAAAAATAAAATTTCAACAAACAATTTTCATTTTTTGAACGTTAGAAATTTAAAAAAAATGTTAGAAACTGAAATTGAAAAATACTTCTATATAGTAATATTTATACTCTGTATTGGTAGCATTAAACTTCCATAATGAAGGTACATTCACAAATAACCTGCAACCTAAACTTAAATTGTAAAACTGGATTTCTGCATTTAAATTATGTCCAGATTGTAAAACATTTCTAAACTTTCTAATGAAAATGAAAATTTTCATAATTGCAGGAAATCTGTAAAACACAACCATGAAGAAATTAAACATTTTCACTAGAAATGAGCTTCAATCAGGACACAATTTAAATTAAAATTAAAAAAGTCCAGTTTGCAAATAAATTTTCAGGTTTAGGCTGCACGTGTTTTGTAGTTTGCCGTTTTATTTTGTTTTTTTAAAGATTTTTTTTTCATGGCATTTTTGCCCTTATTGGACAGAGATCATGAAGTATCAGACAGGAAACACGGGTAGAAAGACAGATACTGCATGCAGCAAAGGTTCCTGGCTGGAATCAAACCAGCGATGTTTCAGTATGACGTGCAGTAAACATTCGGCCGCTCTGTGATTTGCCAATTTGAACATGAAAATTAAAAATTAATTTCACAAGAAAAAAAAAATTACTTATGTATTTTTCAAAAGTGAAAATGAAAACTGGAATTTTAATTTTTCCGTCATACATCATACGCAGACAAACTGAAATGTTCAATTTGATTTAAATGCTTTAATTCTAATATTGGCGGCCACAGGCCTCCGTACAAACAGCTCATTCTTCTGCAGGTGTGAACAGAACCGAAACCGGAAACTCTTCACGTTTCATCAGAATCATGGGAATTTATTACATCAGCATTTGCAGCAAAAACAGAGTTTAAAATTTCAGAGGTGACCGTCCTCTGTCATTCCACCCCTCCCCTCTCGCCGTGCCACCTCCAACATGGCCGACAAACCGCACAGCAAAAAACCATCAACGCTGAGTCAACTCCTCAAAGTCTTTTAAAGTCGACCGTCGCCACTGCTGCCTCGATGATTTGGTGTTTTGTGAAAAGAAATTTAAAAAAAAAAACAACAAACTCTTTTCCCCTCCAGAATCGGTGCTGTTCAATATAATCCCACAATGCACCTGGGCGGGCGGGCTCAAGACTGGCCTTGTAGGGACTGGTCGGCCTCGTTAAGCTCGTTAGCCTCAGTCTGGGTGTGGAGGTTGGGGGGAAGGAGGGAGACACAAAGCAGCAGCAGCCACAAATCAGAGCAGAGAACAAGAAAGAGTAGTAACACAACGTTGTAGCTGAAGAACAGGCACGTTGGAATACTGAGTGTGTGTGTGTGTGTGTGTGTGTGTGTGTGTGTGTGTGTGTGTGTGTGTGTGTGTGTGTGTGAAATGTGGTCTAAACTATCACTGTTTACAACAGTGGAAAAAACTGTTCGTTTCTCACAGAAAAACACTTTCACGTCTATTCGGTTTTTGTCGGTTGTTGTTGTTGTTTTTTTTTGTTTTTTTTAATAATTTTTTTGTCCCTCCGTTTTGCCGTCTCCTCGTCGTCATCGTCGTCGTCGTCGTGCGTGTTCGACTCCCCTCAGATGATCTCGAAGGTTTTCTTCAGCTCCATGATCAGCTGCCAGTCAGACTTCTGCATCTCGTCTCTGAACCAGTTCTTCAGCGCGTCGATGGACGCCCGCGTGATCTGAAACACACCAACACACCGACGACGTTAACGCCGACCGACAGACTGAAGCTAAAGATCTAGAAAATAACACAAAGCAATAACTACGTCTCTCTTTTATTCATGATTATTTATACTTTGATACTTTTTTCGATGGAGGAGGAGAAGAAGAAGAAGAAGAAGAAGAAGAAGAAGACGAAGAAGAAGAAGAAGAAGCAGCGACGCTCGCCGATAAAAACAAACTGCTCGTTTAGATTCTCTTCGTTAACGGGCGTGGCGTCGGAGGAGTTTTGCTTTCTCACCTTGCTGACGATGATGTCAGTGGCTTCAAAATGGCGGCCGTACATCTTGGGCGACTCTCCAGGAATGGGTTCGATCTTGATGCAGATCTCCTGACCTTTCTTGGCGCTCTCCACCGACTTATGGTTCACCTCGATACTGGTGACCACGCCGATGTCCACGAACTGAAATACACAGTTACTATGAGTACCAGCACAGAGACACACGTCATCATCATCATCATCATCATCATCCTCACCCCTTTGCTGGGGACGCAGAGCGGCGTTCCCTGTCGCAGGACGCCGGCGTCCACGTTGACGCCGATCACGATGGGATCTCTGGAGTTGAAGATGAACTGAGGAAGAACGCGGAGCTTCACGGGGAACACCGCCACGTGCCTGAACACACACACACACACACACACACACACACACACACACACACACACACACACACACACACAGACACACACACACACACACACACACACGTCCAACAAAACATCAGAACACGCCGCGTGTGTGTCTCCAGAATCAAATATGTGATGAACGACGTGTTTTCCTACTTGAACTCGTCTTGTTTGGCCTTCTTGTAGTCCTCTCTGTACTTGGTGAAGGCGTCGAACAGATGGTAGATGATCTCAGCCGAGAAGATGCGAACGCCCAGACTGTCGGCCATCTCCTGACTCTCCCTCTCCACCTTCACGTCGAACGCCAGGATCACCGCGTACCTGCCGGCAAAAAACACCACGAAAATGATATATTTATATATAATATTCTTTAGACTAAAACTGATTGATTGAGTAAATAACCGCCGAGTAGAAACAAGAGTAGAGGACGAGGACGGTGACGTACTGCATGTCGTGCTCCAGCATGGTCGACGCCTTCATCACATCCTTCTTATGAACGGGACCGATGTTGATACCAGCGTACTACACACACACGCACACACACGCAAACACACGCACACACACGCACACACACACACACACACACACACACACACACACAGATAGAGGTCAAAGGTCAGATGTGTTTAGAACAAACTTTGAGGCTGGAAATGTGTCAAATGACGGTTGAGTCAGCTTGATGTAGTTAAAGTATTGCAGTAAAAGTACATAAGTGTTATGAGCTTGATGTAGTTAAAGTATTGCAGTAAAAGTACATAAGTATTATGAGCTTGATGTAGTTAAAGTATTGCAGTAAAAGTACATAAGTATTATGAGCTTGATGTAGTAGAGTTGAAGTATAAACTCGAGTACATGTATTTAGTTACTTACGGGGACTTTGGAGGTCCGGAGGAACTCCAGTAGAGCCTCCAGTGATCCCAGTGTCGACGCCTGGACGTAAACTCCCTTCTCCTCCAGTTTGATGGAGCTCAGAGTCTGTTTGAGCTCCCGCACCAGTTCATCCTGAAAACCAGCAGCGGTCAGTGAACTGGGAATACGTGTGTGTGTGTGAGTGTGTGTGTGTGTGTGTGTGTGTGTGTCTGTCTTACCCTCAGGACGGGGACCTCGTCCTCCTTGTGAGCCACCAGCAGAGGGAGCCCCGCCAACGTCTTCTCCAGGTCTTTACCCAGAATCTTCACACCCTGAGCCGTCGACACCTCTTTGTGCTTCTCGTACTGGTTCTACACACGACCACCGATCAATAAACCAGTCAGTTAATCAATCAATACAACTGTAAACTTCACTAAACACTGAACTCCTTCATCAGCCAATCAGATCTTTGCGGCTCCACGGTTGCCGGGAAGAAAATGCTGCTTTCAGCTCTGTGATTGGTTGTCCAGTTATAATATTTCACAGAGAGCCGAGTGATTCAATTAACCAATCAGAACAGTATCTTCCCTCTAAACCAGCTTTGTTGTCGATACTTTATGATAAGCGGTGTGTTTCCCTCCAGTCTGGGAGACTCGAGGACAAACATCTGCAGCCGCAGGAGGGTCGAGATAAAAAGATGAATGAAGTCACGCCCAGCAGCCGTCGGCTGATAAACAACCAACAGTCCCTCAGACGAGACCGTCACATGACTCACAATAAGACACGTTTAAACATCCATCAGACTGGAATCATTTACCAAAGACCTTCAATCTTCTTCTTCTTCTTTTTGACTGTTTGTCATCTGTTTTCTCTGTATAATGACATCGTTTTCTTGTCGCTTTCTTTCCTGTTTATAGTTTATAGAACTACTGACAACATTGTTTATAATTTGTTGGTCTTCTGCAGATGATGACGTGGTTTGTAAAGGTTTTGTTAGTGTTTAATTGTTTTTATTGTTTTATTCTAATCTCAATGAGTCTTTAATCCTCATATTAAATGTCAGATATCATCACTGCAGCTCATTTCAGCTGCTTTATTGTTTCCCTCATTTTAAATTCAGTCTCAACATCTTCGTCTTTTTAATGTTTTTATCCACAATAGAGTCAAAGCTGAACGTCCAGGTTCTGTTAACATTAACATCTAT
Organism: Thunnus albacares; assembly: GCF_914725855.1. Classification (NCBI taxonomy): domain Eukaryota; kingdom Metazoa; phylum Chordata; class Actinopteri; order Scombriformes; family Scombridae; genus Thunnus; species Thunnus albacares. The sequence goes on from NC_058129.1 coordinate 18,987,366, forward strand.
AATTACACTAATAAATAAAGATCCAGCTTCAGTTTATATATTAATATTTATGTTTTCAGCACTCAGTCTTTACTCAGCACAGATCAGCTGCTGCACTTGTAGTTCTTTTAATGGGAGATGTAGTTTTATTTGTGCACATCATGAAAACTTTGTTTAACTTTGTTTAAATGTCTGACAGCAGCTGCTGCGGTGGAGCCGAGTGATCAGGAACTTTGTTTAACTTCGTCCTGAATCAACAGCAGTTTTCTAGTTTTTTCTTCTCATTAACAGTATTTTATGATAATAAAAGGTCAGTTTGTAGTTTCCTGCTCTTCACCTTGACTCTGAGCTCCTTCAGCGGCGGCGGCAGCAGCAGCCCTCTGATCTGCGTTACGATTGGTCCTTCCACGCCGGGTACGATGATGGTCTCTCCCTCCCGCAGACGCCCGTTAATCAGAATGACGTCTATCGTGGTTCCCATCCCGGGCAGCGCTTTGACCTGAACACACACACACGGACACACACACACACACACACACACGGACGGATCATCAGGAACGTTTCAGCCGCTCTCTGTGGAAGAAACGCGACGTGTTTACAGGAACTGTTTTACCTCCATGACTTGAGCCCGCAGCTCGTCGCAGTGAGCGAGCCGGCGAGCCAGCATGGACTGAGTGAGCTCGATCAGCAGCGCGATGAGGTTCCCCATCCCGTCGCCGCTGTGGGCCGAGGTGGGAACCAACGACACGAACGTCCGCGGGTCTTTGTTCTCGTAGAACAAGGCTGCGTTCAGACCCTGAGGGGCACACAAACAGTCGTTATGGCAACACGCATCGTTTCCCTAAAACCTGCTGCTATTATATTCTGTGCTGTGATTGGTTGATGGGTGATGATGTAATGACCTGCTGAGCGAACTCCACAATGACGGCTTTGGCTCTCTCATCGAACTCGTCCTTGGTGTTCTTCTTCTGCTTCTTCAGCGTCGCCACGACGTCCGTCTCCGGACTCTTCTTCCAGTCGTACAGACGGTCGATCTGACGACAAACAAAACAACAACAACATCAGAAAACAACAACAACAACAACAACAACAACAGCAGTGACAGGAGGGAGAAACACGTGGCGGCGGACAGGAAGCAGACCTTGTTGAGGGCGACGATGAACGGACACTTCTTCTCCTTCAGCAGGTTGATGGACTCCAGCGTCTGAGGCTCCAGACCGTGCATGATGTCGACCACCAGGATGGCGATGTCACACAGAGAGCTGCCTCTGTTCCTCAGGTTACTGACGACACAACCACACACACACACGCACGCACGCACGCACGCACGCACGCACGCACGCACGCACGCACACACACACACACACACACACACACACACACACACACACACACACACACACACACACACAACCACACGCACGCACGCACGCACGCACGCACGCACGCACGCACACACACACACACAACCACACACACACACACACACACGGTGTTACCGAGGACGCACACACACGCCAGGAAGTAACACACTCGTCCAGGTCAAACAGGTGCAGCTGGAGGTTCGGTGATAGTTGTGATTCATTTGGAATTAAATGAATTTGCTGCAATATTCAGGTGTTTTAAACGCTGATGAACTGGGACTTAAAGGTGATCGATATGTTATTGATAATCAATAATCGGGTATTGTATTGTTAGGTTGTGTGTTTTACCTGAAGGACTCGTGTCCTGGTGTGTCGATGATCAACATGCCGGGGATCTTGATGGATTCTTTGTCAAACTGTAAAAACAACACACGTGTTAATAAACAACAACACGGAGCTGATGTCATGGAGAGTGTGTGTGTGTGTGTTTGTGTGTGAGAGTGTGTGTGTGTGTGTTCGTACGTTTTTCACCATCCTGGTCTGCTCCTCGATCGTCTCTTTGGGGACGTTTGTGGCTCCGATCTGCTGCGTGATTCCTCCGGCCTCACCGTCCTGAACATGTGTGTGTCGCAGCTGCTCACAGAAAACACACAGACAACACACACACAACATACACACAACATACACACAACATACACACAACATACACACAACATACACACAACACACAACACACAGCAAACATACAGACAACGTACAGAAAACACATGGCAGGGTTACTTCAGTGATAAAACACAGTCAGACAGTAACTGCAACAGTCAGTCAACAGTCAGTAAACAGTAAATAAACAGTCAGTAAACAGTCAGTAAACAGTCAGTAAACAGTAAACAGTCGGTAAACAGTAAACAGCCAGTAAACAGCCAGTAAACAGTCGGTAAACAGTAAACAGTCGGTAAACAGTAAACAGCCAGTAAACAGTCAGTAAACAGTAAACAGCCAGTAAACAGTCAGTAAACAGTAAACAGTCAGTAAACAGTCAGTAAACAGTAAACAGTCAATAAACAGTCAGTAAACAGTAAACAGTCAATAAACAGTCAGTAAACAGTCAGTAAACAGTAAACAGTCAGTAAACAGTCAGTAAACAGTCAGTAAACAGTAAACAGTCAATAAACAGTCAGTAAACAGTCAGTAAACAGTAAACAGTCAATAAACAGTCAGTAAACAGTCAGTAAACAGTCAGTAAACAGTAAACAGTCAATAAACAGTCAGTAAACAGTAAATAAACAGTCAGTAAACAGTAAATAAACAGTCAGTAAACAGTAAATAAACAGTCAGTAAACAGTAAACAGTCAGTAAACAGTAAACAGTCGGTAAACAGTCAGTAAACAGTAAACAGTCAGTAAACAGTCAGTAAACAGTAAACAGTCGGTAAGCGGTGCGTACCTTGTCGAGGATCTTGGTCTTTCCCGTGTCGACGTGTCCGAGCACACACACCACCGGCGCTCTCAGTGTGTCCAGGTCGATGTTCTTCAGGTTCTCTGCTCTCCGTTTCTATGACAACACACAGAGGGCTGCGGTCAGAGACGGGCTGAACGCCGCGGAGCGCTCGCTCCTCTCTGTTTCCTGTCGCTCACCTCTATCCTCCTCTTGGCTCGGTCGTACAGCCGCTCCTCCTTCGTCCGCCCGTCGTCTTCCTCGCTCTCGCTGCTCTCGTCCTCGCTCGCCGGCCTCCTCTTCCCCGGACCCGCCGCCGCCACCTCCTTGGCCTCCTTCTCGTCGTCCTCGCCCTCCTCGCTTTCCTCCTCCTCCTCGTCTTCCTCCTCATCATCCTCGTCGTCCTCCTCCTCTTCCTCCTCCTCCTCGCTGCCGGCGGGCTGAGGCGGCGCGGCGGGCTCCTCCTTCACCTCGATGTGGACTTTCTTCAACTCTGACAAAAGACCACACAAACAGTTTTAATACTAAAAACACAGAACTCTTCATCTTCGGTTCTCGTCATCGGCGGTTTAAAGTCTGCGTCACCTTTCTCCTCGTCGCTGGCGATGGCCTCCCAGTCGTCCACGGCAACGTCTGGCTTCGCCTCTGCAGACGGAGACGAGGAAAAAAAAAACATGTTAAACTCGATAAAGATCTGTTGGGAAGAAAGAAAGAAGCGACGCTGGAAGACGCCTCTCACCTGGCTCTGCGGCCGGCGTCTCTGCCTCCGTCTCCATGGTGACGGGCTCTGGAGTCTCCGACATGGGCGACGTCACCTCTGACGTTTCTAAGAAAGGAGAGAACGTAAAACCAGTCAAGATTTTAGTCGCATAACTGGAAGCATTAATGAACTCAGGAGTTAACGAGCAGCGGCGCTAACGAGCAGCGGCGTGGTACCTTCAGGAGTTTGGGCGTTGGGCTTCTTCTTCCTCTTGTCTCCGTAAACGGGCTTCTTCTTTGGCATCGAGTCTTTGGATGGCACCTCAACACCTGAACACAGACACAAACACTCGTTAACTTTTCTACCTCGTTAGTCTCAACGTGTGAAACCAGATTGATTCTGTTTAATCGAGTCGACCTTCGTTAAGACAACAGAACATTCTTCCTCGTTATTTGGAGACACTGACACCAGTTTACCTTATTTACTCTTCGTTTCTGAGGAATCACAGCTGAAAATCTGCCGCCTGTTAAATTAATCACCAACTATTTTGATTATTGATTAATCATTTTTAGTCATTTTTAAAGAAAGAAAAGTTCAACTTCTCTGATTCAGCTTCTTAAATGTGAATATTTTCTGGTGTCTTTAGTCTCTCTGACAGTAAACTGAAGATCTTTGAGTTGTGGACAAAACAAAACATTTGATTCGTCGTCTTGGACATTTTTTTCTCCACCATTTTCTGACATTTTATTGACCAAACAACTAATCAATTAATGTAATTAATGTAATATTTAATGTAAGATCTAGAAAAGAAGCAATTACTCAATTTTAAGAACCAGGATCCATCAAATATTTGGCATTTTTTCTTGAAAAACTACTTAAAACAACTAATCAATTATTAAAATAGCTGCAAACAAGTTTTCTGTTGATCAACTAATCAATAATCTGTCGATAATCGACAGTCATACTTTTGTAAAAAGAGTGAAGAGTTTTTATTTCCTGCCTGGACAAAAACAAAGACAAAACCTGGTTTATTAACACGACTTTGACTCCTACAGTACATTGTGTCAATCAATCAATCAATCAATCAATCAATCAATCAATCGATCAATCAATCAATCAATCGATCAATCAATCGGGAGTCTCACCCTGAGCCTGCAGCAGCTTCAGCGTGGCCTCGGCCCGAGCTCGAGCCTCCCTCTGGGCTTTAGTGAGCAGCTTCCCCTCCTTCTTCAGACGCTCCTTCCTCTCCTTCTCCTTCTGCTTCTTCTTCTCCTTTCGCTCCTGCTCCAGTCGCTCCTAACGGGGGGGGGGGTCAGCCGAGAGGTCAAAGGTCAAGACTTACAGAGGAGGTCAAACAGAAACAAACGGAGGAGGTGCTCAGTGTCCTACCTGCTCCAGCCTCTGCTTCTCCATCTCCTCCAGCCTCTTCAGCCGCTCCTCTTCCTCCCTCTTGGCTCGCTCTTCCTCCTACAAACACAACCAACACCTTCTTACATCTGAAGACCGCAACTCCCAGCATGCCTCATTCACCGCCCACAATACCCACAATACCTCACCTCCTTCATCTTGGCCAGAGCTTCCTGCATGGCCTTCACCGTGGCCTTGCTGGGTCCCTTCTTCTTCTCCTTCTCCTCCTTCTCTCCCTTCTTCTTCTTCTTGTCTTTCTTCTTCTTGTCGCCCTCGGCCTCCTCTGCAGGAAGAAGAAGAAGAAGAAGTGGTGGTGTCAGATTTATTGATTACAGAGAGAAATGTTCAGTTTATTGAAAGGAAAAATAGTTTCTTTGTTTGAGGTTTTAGTTCTTTTTTATCAAACTTACATATAAATAATAAAATATAAACATTTAGATTATGTTGTTATATTGACGTCATTTAACCTCCGTAGCCTGTAAACGCAGCTACTCGTTTATTACTAGAAGGTAAATCTGACTCCAGACTGTAATATTCAATACGAGCGTCTGTGGTCACGACACAAATCAAACACTTCCCTCGACAGACATAAACAGGAAGTTAAATGAGGTTAAAGGTGAAGTGTTCGTATCTATGAGACGATGGCGGCGCTTTGTGCTCCTCAACACCCGAATACACCATCACCCCACACCTGCACCTCGTTTATATTGCTCACATTCTGCACTCTTTATCTCTTTATATTTTTATATTTGTCTTGTTTATTCTTTGTAAATATGTGTGATGCAACGACTCGCCGTCGTAGCTTCTACTTCCTGGTTCTGAGTGTCGTCAAACAGCGACGTCTCACTCTGTCTGAGGATTCGTCGTCCTGACTGACAGGCGACGCTTCATAAAGTCTGAGAGGTTTGATGAATACGAGCTATCAGCAGAGAAACGACTGAAGAAGGTCGATGAAACGTTTTTTCTTCTTCGTTCTAAAAAAACGCGTCACTGACAACTTTCGGCGAGTCACTTCCTGTCTGAGAAGATTCATAAATTCGGCTCCTGATACGAGAACGTTTCAGCTCTAACGGCCATCTTACCCTCTGCTGCTGGCTCCGCCCCTTCCTGTTCGTCCGCTGCTGCCGCCGCCGCCGCTGCTGCTGCTGCTGCTGCTGGCGCCGGCTGAGGGGGCGTGGCCTCTGCTGTCGTCTTCTCCGGCTCTTTCTTGACCTCCACGCTGGCGTCCTTCTCCTTCATCTTCTTCTGCCTCAGCCTCTCCTCCTCCTTCTTCTTCCTGTCTCTCTCCTTCTTCTCCGCCTTCTTCTGCGCCGCCGTCTTCATCTTGAAGCCGCCGCCGTCCTCCTCCTGCTGATCCTCCTCGTCCTCGCTCTCCGCCTTCGCCGCCTTGCCTTTGTTCTTCTTCTTCCTGTCTCGCCTGGAGGTGAACTCCTCCTCCTCCTCCTCGTCCGACTCGTCCTCCTTCCCTCCTCCTCCTCCTCCTCCTCCTCCTCTTCTCACGCCTTCATCTTCGTCCTGGTCGTCGTCGTCGTTGGAGCCTGATGTTTTTTTGCCTCCTTTCTTTGCTCCTTTGGTCTTGAGGCGAGAGCGGGAGGTGCTCTCCTCGTCGGAGTCGGAGGGAGGCGCAGCAGGAGGCGCCTGCAGGAGCACAGAGGAGGTTAATACATGACGCTGTTTAATGTATCAAAGCTGCAACAAGTCGTCAATCAGATCGATCAGTTAATCAGCAGAGTTTCTGCATCGTCACCTGATTAGATTCAAGACGTTTTAACGACACATTAAATTAAATTTCATCCGTTTTTCACCGTCAAACTGGTCAAAGAGACAAAAACATATAATTATTGATTGATTGATTGATTGATTGATTGACATTTCTGCCAGAACTTCACATCTGTTTTAACTCAGATGACTGACAGGAAACACATCGTCTCAGCTGCAGCATCAAACACAAACAGCTGATGTTACAGAAGGAAACAGGAAACATTCAACACCTCCAGACAGGAAGTTTAAGACGTCTTAAAACCTTTTAAGGTCTTTTATTTTGTTAAGGAACTGACTTTTATTCTGTAATCTCCTGAGACGTTTCTGATTTTCTTTGTCTTACATTTTAATAAATTGATTTTGTTTTGTTCTGATTGAAAAACAATCTGAAATTCAGACATTTTATGTTTATTTTCACTGTTTTCTGATGATTTATAGACCAAATAAAGTAACTTCCAATAATCAATAATGATGTTACTCATTAGTTGCAGCGTTAATTCTGTTAAATCTGTTCCAGTCTGACATCAACTACTGTGACGAGTCTTTTTAGGATTAAATACTTCAACCAGCAGTTAAAAATGACGACTCCATTAATCTATTGATTATCTTATTGATTAATCGATAAATTGTTTAGTCCATAAAATGTCTGCAAACATCTTTGTCACAGATGAACTCACCTTCTTCTTCTCTTTCTGCTTTCCGTTCCTCTCGTCATCGTCCTGACCTTCACCTTCGCCGCCGTCGTCACCCTCCTCCTCCTCCTCCTCGGGGCTGGCTCCTCCCCCCTTCTTCCCCTTCCTGGTCTTCTTCTTCTCGGGTTTGGGAGGCTCGACCACCTCCTCGTCCTCGGCGGCGTCTGTTTTCTGCACAGAGAGACGATGAAGAGAGACGATGAAGACGTTTATTTTACAAAAACTCTGATCATCAATAGTTCTGTTTCCTGTCTGGACAGGAAGACGGCGGACGAACACGTCTGTTTACCTTCGCTTTGCCTCCCTGAGCCTCCAGAGACAACTCCTCCAGCTCCTTCAGGATGTCGTCCTCACTGCAGGAGGAGAGACGGCGGGTTAGAAGACGACTCAAACACAAGATGAAGAATAAAAGAAAGAGGAAGAGAAGAAGAAGAAAAAACAAGAGTGTCGTACTCGAAGTCGTCCTTCTTGGCTCCTTTCTTCTTCTTCTTCCCTTTCGGCTCCTTGGAGGCTCCGGCTCCTTCGATCTCCGCCGCCAGAGCGTCGATGTCGATGCTGTCATCTTTGGCACTGAGGACGGATCAATAAATCAATCACTTTTTAAAATGAAGGACAGAGTGAAACGGTGACAGATCGTTCAGTTCCGCCTCTCGCTCACACAAAGATCAACTGTGTGTGTGTGAGTCAATGAAAAGCTGCTGACGCTCCGCTTTCTTCACAACCTTTTATTCTCCATCAGACCTCTGACACAGCCGGCACGCAGTACTTTTACTTATACTGGAGTACTTTTACTTCTAATGGAGTACTTTTACTGCATCTGTGTTTTACTTAAAGGATCTGAGTTCTTCTTCTGCTGCTGGTTTCAGCGTCTCTCATGTGTCATATGACAGTAAACTGAATATCTTTAAGGTTTCTGGACTGTCGTCAACATTTACTTACTGTTTTTATTAATTAATCAAGTTTTTTTATGTAAATTGATGAAGAAAAGATCAAATATATACTTCTATAATACTTCTACTTAAGTAGGACTTTTCATGCAGGACTTTTACTTGTTAAGGAGTATTTTTACATTGATGTATTAATACTTTTACTTAAAGGATCTGATCAGTTCTTCCACCTCTGTACATATAATAATAAAAGAGTTAATTCTGCTGTTTGTCATATGACAGTAAAGTGAAAACCTTTAAGGTTTTGGACTGTAGTGATCATTTCTTTGACTATTTTTAGACTTTTAATAGATTAAACAATGAATCGATGCATCAAGAGATCATTTAAAGATGAATCGATGAGGGAAAGTTGTTTAAACTTTATGAATTAAAGCAGGTGACTTTATTCATCTTTATTAAACTGCAACACAAGAGTTTCATAGAGTTTTGGTTTTAATCACTTAAAAGTAAATAATGATTCCGTTTCCAGTTGAGAGTTTTTTTGATGGTAAATCAATGAAGAAATAAAGAATAAAATCAGTTTGAACAGTGTGTAGTTTAATATTTTTACTTCAGTAGCATTATTTCATGCTTATGATGGAGTATTTCTACACTGCTGTACTGGCAGTATTGTATTATTATTATTATTATTACCTGTCAGTATGAATCTCAGGTGTGTTGGGACATAATTTAATAGATAAATAATGAGGTGAGCAGCTAACTAGCTCCGCAGTATTACATCAGCTTTACTAGCAGCTGTCAGTCACTAAGCGGACTCTTGTTCGCATTTAGCAACAAATTAACACGAGTCCAACTTAGCGCTGATTAAACAGAGTTTAATGGACGTTTTAAGCGGCTGTCAGGGTTAAATTTAACCCCACTTTGGAGCTTGTCGGACCTGAGAGGAGCTAACAGCCGGCTAATCAGGCTAACACCGACAAACACGAAGCTGTGACGGGGGTCCTACAGGTTCAGGTGAGCCCAGGTGAACCCCGCAGAAGTTTCGGCCTGCGTACGTGTTGCGTAATTGCCTTTAAACCGTTTCCGGGCTGTTTTAAACCCGCACCTGCACTCACGCGTCCGCTGACTCGTGGTTAGCATCAGCTAGCGCACCTAGCCGCTAAGCTAACGCAGCCACCAGCGGCGTCGGGGTTAGCGGGCCGGTGTTGCGGATTTTAACCGGGCAGGAAAGCTCGCTGCCGCCGGGTGTCGGTGTGGACAGCTGTCGCGGTGTTTTCTCTACCTGTCCTCTCCGGATTTCTTCTGTTTTTTGCCCATCCTGCCGCTGCGGGTGTCCGGTTCTCCGGTTCGCTCTCCGCTGCTGGCCGACACGGCTACACCGGACAAAGATCGTCTAGTTACTGTCACAGTGAGGAGGACTCACTCCGCTACTTTTCCTTCAAAGTTATTATTTTTTCTTTTCTTTATTTTTTATCGACACAGATGCATGAACACGTTAAGTTCCAACTGTTTTTATTTGTTTTTTATTTGTTTTTGGATCTGCTTATCTCTTGTATGACGTAGTATTCCTATTTTTATCAATACTATTATTGTTTTATCATCTTTTTTTAAAAAATCTTTCTATGATTTATTTAATTGTGGTAATTTTACATCACTGTCTCTTTAGGTTTTATTGTACGTAAAGCACTTTGTAAACATGGTTTTAAGAAAATGCTGTACAAATGAAGTTATTATTATTATTACTAATGTATATATGTCAAATCTAAAGTAATGTCTCTTTATTTATTAAAAATGTGATATCAAAATAAAAAAAAACACCATAAGTGTACAATTATAGAGCCCAAAGCAGGCAAATATCAGTATGAACGTATCTTTAATGGGATACAATAATAATAATAATCAAAAATAACATCAGATGATATTAGAATAAATACACTGCATTAAAGAAATAGAATAAAAAAACAGGAATAAAATGACTGAATGAGATTTTTAACTAAAATATATCTGTACAATATAAAAAAAATAAAATGTGATAAAAGACCAGTTATCACGTGTCACCAACGTTCCTGCAGTAAATTAGAGCAGCGTTTGGTTCCCGGAGGAAACAGCAGAGTGATGCCTCTTCTTTTTTTCTCTTTCTACTGAGCTCCTAGCAGCACGCATGGCTCTCCGGCAGCACTGCGCATGCGTCCTGTGACATGTTCGGTCTGAGGTTTTATAGTCATGTTTTTGATCAACAATTATATGATCGATAATAAATTAATCAACAGATTTTATTACTCTCGTTTCTTATCAGATGTTTTAATGTTTCACACTGACTTTAATTCTTGAATGTTCACTGTTTTCATGTTTTGTCACTAAAACGTGAAAATGTTAATAATTTTAACCACAATCATAAATAAAAATTCGACAATTATAAACTTTTTTTCCTCATTTGGAAAAAAGTTCCTGACATTGAACAGCGTAAACAAAATAGCTGTAAAAAAAATAAATAATAATAACATTCATACATATAGATGAAGAACCATCATTTAGAGTGTAATTTACACCCTGAAGGGTATTTAAAGGATCACTTTAAACTGATTTTCACAGACTTTTGTCCTCATGTATAAAATCATTAAATATTTTTAATATTTATAAGAAAAATGGAGGTAAATGCTGATTATTCATCAAAAAACTGCCTGAAGAAGACACGATAGGGCCGAAACGTTTAATTCAACACATTTAATTCCAATAAACTAAAAGAAACTTTAATAAAAAAGAAAGGAAATGGACTCCTGGTGTAGTTTGAGGTTTATTCAGCCCATGACAGACACCACAGCGTCACACAGGTTGTGCAGTCTGTGGTGCAGCTCGCCGCTCTCAGACCGCAGCAGCGCAGAAACACCTGCGGCCGTCCGGTGAGGACAGAACCGCTCTCCGACCAGCACGCCGCTCAGCTCGCCGCTCAGCCGCTGCGGCAGCCAGTCTGCAGGAACGTCCAGCTCGCAGCTCTCGATCACGCCGTTCTTCACCTCCATATGCAGCCGGGCGGAGCTGCGAGCTGATGATGCGACGTCTGTCAGGTCCAGGAGCGTCTGGACGCTGAATTTAGGCGTCTTCCCGAACGTCCACTCCCAACCACGCAGCTCTGTCGCCGCTCTGCTCAGACCAGGAAACGCAGACTCGTCAGCGGGGTTAACGAAGGTCGCCGCGGAGCAGAAGCCAAACTCTGAGGATGGAAAGATGAGAGCAATTAACTCTTCGTCACTCGCTGTCACATCTCCGACAGCAACATATTGACTTTGAACTCATCATCATCAGTCTCTCAGCATCCAGCAGGATATTAATTATGACCCTTCAGTCATAATTAATCTCTAAACCAAACGTCTGAACTTCAAATCTAATTAATAAAAGTGTGATTAATCATTAATGAAGCTTTCAGGGAGCAGAGAGAGTTTATTCTTTAGGTTTTATACTGTTTGTTTATGGAGAAAAAAACATTTACAATCACATTATATTAAAGTCCTTTGTTACATAAAACAGGAGAACAGCCATCATTATTTTAATTAATGTACTTGAATGCGACATTTCTGAATAAGATGCACAAAAATATTTCCATGTTTGTATATTCTGGGTCACATGAGGAGAAGAGAATGAATTTTACTGCTCTTAAATGAACTAAACAGTACGTCAGAGTGAACTTCCTGACTCGCATCGACGCCTGAACCGAAACATACATCACCTGCAGTCGTCTGGTTGCAACTAAATGATTTCTGTAAAAGCAGCTTGTGCTTGTTGTTTGGTTTCATTTCGATAAGTCCGATATGACTTGAACGCAGCGTAACGTCTCTTCATGAGTAAAAACTGTTCTCATTTTAATTAAACACATAAATATTAGCTCCTGTATCTTCTAGTTTGATCTCTAATTAATTTACAGTTTAATTAGAACAGTAATAAAGATTAATTAAGGGGTGACAGTTCTTGCCGAGTTAATTTTATGTTCTATTTAATGAGCATAAATGTGTATTTTTCCTTGGTTCTACTTTATTATACGTGCTTTGCCGTCTTTTACCAGTTTAACAAGAAATAATTTAGAGCTGCAACGATGAGTCGAACGACAGAAAATTACTATTTTGATAATTGAATAACTGTTTTGAGTGATTTTTTTTTTTTGGTAAAAATGTCCAAATTCTCTGATTCCAGCTTCTCAAATGTGAATATTTTCTGGTTTCTTTAAACTTCTCTGACAGTAAACTTGAATGTCTTTGTGTTGTGGACAAAACAAGACATTTTACAGATCAAACTAATCGATCAATCCAGAAAATAATCAATAGGTTAATAGAAGAAGCCCTAAATCATGAGTTCGTCTGCTGCTGCAGTGACAGTATCTGACCAGCAGGGGGCCTCGTCGATCTATCACATTATCGTCCTGTTGATGTTTTTCTCTCCAGTAAACCAGTACCTGCATTGTACTGGTCCGCCAGTGCGTCCAGCAGCTCCTCCCACTGCAGCGAGGGGGCGTGGTCCACCAGGTTGGCGACAGGTGAGGGGACGCTGGGCGTGGCGTTGCTGTGGATACCGGGGCAGGAGGGGCGGAGCACGTCGGCGAGGGCGGAGCGGTCGGCGGAGTGCAGCAGAGTGCAGTGATGGTACGACGACTTCCTGCTGAGTCTGGACGCGCTGCCTGGAGACGACGACAACAACAATAAAAACAACAACAATAAAAACAACAACAACAACTGAATTTGGTCTTTATGGTTCAAATCTAAATATTTTTGAAAATGTAGACAAAGCAAATCAAAATGAGCTGAATTGATCCCAAATTGAAACTTGAATTGATCGATATTTCTTATAAAGTCGACCTTTTGAATCTGGAGTTCTCTGATAACTCAACTAATGATTGTTTTCGATTGATTAGTCACATTTTTTTTTTAATCAATCGATCAAAAACAGTGAAAAGTCCAAGGTGCCATCTTCAAATGTTTGTTTGTGTGAATGTTGAGAAATAACTTAAAATTATAATTTGCTATTGATTAACTAAACAACTAACTGACTACTTGTGATGATTCTGACTCTTTATCTAATCAATCACATTTTCTCATCAATCTAAACTAAATACAAGTGAACCATTTTGATTAACGATTAATCAAAACGATTATCAAAATCGCTGTTGATTCATTTTCTTTTAATTTCTTCTTCTTTAATTTCATCTGTAGTTTCCGATGTGTCAGACTTCTTCTTATTGATCACAATGTTGTAATTATTGATAAAAATCGAAAAACCTACCAAATCAGACTCAAGTTATAATAAACCGGAATTATCCTTTAAATTATTTAATAAATTCTACAAAAGCAGAAGAATTTGAAGCTCTTTGATTGGATGTTTCTCTAATTTCTGTATTGTAATTTCTGTAATTACTCATGTTTCACAATGAAAGCTCCTCACATCATAACAAGAAGTGTTTTGTGATGAGAAAGCACATTTTTATCTTCAAACTAATCTAAACAACTTTTCTCAACGTGATATTTTTACTCAGCGTGACCTCTCTGTGCTGCCGCAAGAAGCATCACATTAAAAACGTGAGTTTCTGTCTGCAGCAGTTTATCTACAGTTAAAAGTTAAAATCTGCCACCTAAAAGAGAAACAAAGGGTTAAACAGATCAGGATCTATGGATGTAAAGACGTTCCTGACGTGTCGAGCATCAGCTCACCTTTAAATGTTTCTACATCAGACGCCTGAAAGACACAAACGTCTTCCTGCTACACGTTTCCTATTCTCTCACTTCTTGAAGTGGGGGTCTGGATGTGGCACAGGTCGCCAAGTGGGGGTCTCCTTTCTTAACGTCTTCCCCCATTAACTTGCATGGATTTTCATCTGGTTTGATTTTCCAAAGCCTTACTGTTCAGTCACCAACCTTCATGTGCTACTTCAGGCAAAATGCCACCAAACACTCATTGGATGACACCTTGACCCCCACTTGTCTTATTGTCTGGAGGACTGGGAGGACTGGAGGAACCATTGTGGCAGTTGATTTTAGTGTGAATTCTGGAGGTTGCACTTTTTTGGGGACTCCGATCTAAAATCTGGTCTAGGGCCCTGCTTAGAGTTCAGTACCTGAGATCTTGTAGTGTCCTTTCAATAAAATGTCGAATCTGTCGGTGGCCTGGACGTCCAGCTCAGGTCGCAGCTTCCTCAGCGCCTCTGTGACGACCTTCAGGTTCCTCTGCCGGTCGTACGCCTTCTTGGAGGTGAAGAAGGTCAGGTTGAGGTTCCCGAGGTCATGGAAGACCGTCCCGCCGCCGCTCCGCCTGCGGGCCAGAGGGATCCCTGCCCGCCTCATGGCTGGCAGGTTGCACTCAGTCCAGGGGTTCTGGTGGCGTCCGATGACCACGGCTGGCCGGTTCCTCCACAGCAGCAGGATGCTACGCTGCTGCAGGTCCACCTTGGCGTCGATCCAGTCCTCCAAAGCCAGGTTCTGATAAACGTCTGTGGACCGGGAGAGCAGGACGAACCCTGACGCGTCACCGCCAGAGGCCGTCAACAGACTGCTGCAGGTACGAGTCTGACACCTGCAAACACCTGAACAGCCTCTGAGAAGAGACAACGTCCTTCTGATGTGTGACATCATGGCGTTTACGGTTCCTCTTCACCTCCACATGCTTGAAACATCTAGAGCGAGAAAAAGATCCACGTCTAATAACAATGAGAGGAAAACTACATGTTAAAACCAAATATTTTTCATAAAAACAGTTTAAAAACCTTTTTACAGTTCACTTATTTTTTGTGCAAATATTAAAAAAAAGATGTTTGGTGCATTTTTTTCTGAAAGAAGTGATTTAAGGCTGAACTGATTCATCAACTGACAGAAAACAACTTTGATAACTGATTAAGTGTTAAAGTCATTGGTTAAGCAAAAGTTCCAATAATTTGGAATTAGATTAGCTGCTTTTCTGTCTTTTAGACTGTAGATTTGTGTTCTGGACTGTTGGTCTGATAAAACATTTGCCAGCTCAGACTTTTCTCTAAAGATTATTTATATATTAATATTATCTACTAATATTATTTATGTTTTACTATATACAATAAAATAAGCGTTACAGCTGGGGCTGCAACTAACAATTATTTTCATTATTGATTAATCTGCCGATTATTTTCTTGATTAATCGATTAGTTGTTTGGTTTATAAAATGTCAGAAAATGGTGAAAAATGTTGATCATTGTTTCCCAAAGACCAAGATGACGTCCTCACATGTCTTGTTTTGTCCACAACCCAAAGATATTCAGTTTACGGTCATAAAGGACTAAAGAAACCAGAAAATATTCATATTTAAGAAGCTGGAATCAGAGAATCAGAGAATTTGGACTTTTTATGTTATGTACTTAAGTGAGAACCAAAATATTGGCCAAAGTTTTGTTATAATGTCTTCAGTATCAGTCACAAAAATCTATCATTGTTCAGGCTGTATTAATTATATTTTTCATTGATATATTTCCTATGTCTGAATGCATTTTAATGTAAAATCCTGTGGAGTTGACATGTAATTACAGCTGTAGACACTCCAGCTGCAGGTAATTACAGCTGTAAATCTGGGACAAATTCTGAAACTATTTGAATTTGGTTCATCTAATTGCATTAACTTTATAAACTGTTGTTGACTCCTAGACCAGCGGTTCTCAAACTTTTTCACATCAAGGACCCCTAAATGGACACACATTAGACCAGGGACCCCTGTCTGGTAACATTTTTGCTTTTAGATGTTTTATTACTGAAGGTGTATGAAGCCCATGACCGAAACAGTCACATTGTGTTACTTATGGATGGAATTATAGTGGAAATAAATCATTCCCCTTTTTGCTGGGGACCCCCTGGAATCCCCTCAAGGACCCCTGGGGGTCCCTGGACCCCACTTTGAGAACCACTGTCTTGGAGGAATCTTATTAAGAAGAACGGTCCCTTTTAAATTCAGAAAAATATTCATTTATTGTTATTACATGACTAGAAAAGTAATATAATAATAATATAAATTGCATTAAACGCCTGCATGTAAACAAACTACCAATTTGTCTGCAACTGACAACTAATTAAATTAGCTAATTAATTTAAAGTATCAACTGTACACAGTCTCTGTTTTCACTAAAATCAGAATAAAATGACATTACAGATAATTCCTGGAAGCTTTATATCAGTTTACAGTCACATATCGGCTCATTTTAAGAAGCTGTTGTTAGTTTCATTTGTCTTTCATGAACTACAGATTTAGTTTTTATAAACTACTTCAGTAAATGACATCACTGACCCATCCTACAGTAAACTACACCGGAAGAGCCTGTAGTTAGCTTTAGCATTAGCTTCGCTGTAAATTCTCTTCGCGCCATTAAAAGACAAACCGAAACTTTAATTATTTCAATTTAAACAAACAGTCGTTAACAAAACAGTTTGACATAATGTATGAAAATAAAGCTGAGGACGGTTTCTCTCATTCTGACCTGAACCGAAGAAGAACCGAGCCGGTGACGTCAGAAGAGACAAAAGACAAATAACTTCCGCCCTCGGCCTTCAAAACAAAGGCGGCGACAGCCACAAACTACAAATTACCAAATAAATTTCAACGACCTGTGGAGGAGTTTACGTTCTTCAATCAGGCTGATTATTGTGTGTCAGTATATGTTAAAGGAAAGACGGTTATGAAAACGTTTTCGTTAAATACACTATATACATGTAGTTTTTTATTTCTATTTAGTCTTTATTTCTCTCTGTTAATATCTCTGTATGATCAGTTAGTTTGTTGTTAAATGTGATGTATGTATGTACGATTCTACACCAAATTACACCAAAGGCTAAACTGCTATTTTATTATTATGTATGTACATTTAGTGCATTCTCGATTACACGTTGAACAGCACAGTGCCTTTATTGTGAAGCTTAAAATAGCAAGAAAAGCTTTTCCGGTTTGATTGTTTGTACCTTGACACTTGGCTCTGACCTCGGTCCCTAACTGTAAAGTCGCCGTGCAGCGCTGCGATCTGCCGGAGAAATGTTCCGACCCTCAACCAAAATCAATCTACATGATCTACAGTAAAGCGGCGCAGAGTGATGACGGATTGGACATTAATCTAATGCATTTATAAAGCACTTTTCTAGTCTACCGACCACTCAAAGCGCTTTACACTACATGCAACATTCACCCATTCACACACATTCATAGACTGATGGCTGCCATGCTGTTGCTATTGCTCACTCCCCCATTCTCTCTCTCTCTCTCTCTCTCTCTCTCTGTCACACACACACACACACACACACACACACACACTGATGGCCAGAGATTGAACCACTCTACTTCCTGAGCCACAGCCGCCCAACATGACAGATCTTTGTCTGAATATAAAATAATGAAATAAAAAATAAATGAGAATGTAGAATAGGATACATGAATTCTAGAGAAAACAATAAAAAGCTTGTTAGTCTTTTTTTCTCACATGAAAGAGTCAGTAAAGTAGGAGCCAATTAATTAATTAAATCCCAAAGATCTCATCAGTTATTTAGCAAATTTTGAATTAATACATTTTCTTGAGTTTTGGGAAACATAATGGAAAAACAGCAACTTAAAAAATAGTTTTATGGAGGTTTTGGATGATCATATAACAAGAGAAAACTTAATTTCTGTTTTAATTCTGAACATATATCCATACTGATAACATCATATAAAGAACAGAATTCACTGATTAAAACTAATTTTATTATATAAATATTTTTGGTCATTTTTTCATTGTTAGTTTTTTTAAGCTCTTCTGTCTCCTCAGTGTCTGACATCGTCATGAGATGAGGAAGAAGCAGAGTGTCTAAAGAGACGACCAGAGAGAGGAAGAACATGTGACCACATCCTGACAACACACTCACACTCACACTCACACTCACACACACTCACACAGAGTCAGTCAGTCGGAGTCGATGATGTTTCAGGTGAGAGGTTATTTTCCCTTAAGATTTTAAATGTTAAGCTAAATGTAAGATCAGTACTATGACACTCTGCTTGTTTTTTATCCCTCTTTACATCTTTCATTTGTCAGATGCAACACTATAAATCTGCTATATAGTCTGTGATTTATACATTTCATTTCAAATATCTCTATGCTGCTGACAGATTGAAGAGGAAATGACCCAAATGTGACCACAGTTCCACATCAAATTTAAAAACAAATTTTAAAAAAATCAGAAATGTCTGTGAAGTTCTGCCTGTTAGCTGCTTATGAACAACAAAATACTAACAACTCAGATCGGTATTAGTTTTCATGTGAAAGTCAGTTTTCACATCTAGAACAAGAGGGTGTCACTTTAAGAGAAGGTGCATTTTAATCGTCTCTGGGCGCGAATTCTTAGAAGTGTCTCGTTATCTCACATTCACACTTAGTCATATAGGCACGCACAGCTGCTGTGCGGTCTGTATGTCGTCAGTTACAGAAGACAAACTGTTACATGTTGACTTAAACATTTCACTAAACGCTGAAATTTAATAACACCAGTTTAAACACTGTCATGTTTCGGAAAATTTAAATGCTGTCAGTAAACTAGAGAAGCTGGAGAAAATAGTGACTTCCAGGTGTCCACATAGAGACAAAGATGACTCACAGGCATCCATGTTAGACAATAATGACTCACAGGTGTCCATATAGAGACAATAACGACTTAGAGGTGTCTATATAGAGACAATAACAACTTAGAGGTGTCTATATAGAGACAATAACAACTCAGAAGTGTCCACGTTGAGACAATAACGACTTAGAGGTGTCCATATAGAGACAATAACAACTTAGAGGTGTCTATATAGAGACAATAACAACTTAGAGGTGTCTATATAGAGACAATAACAACTTAGAGGTGTCTATATAGAGACAATAACAACTTAGAGGTGTCTATATAGAGACAATAACAACTTAGAGGTGTCTATATAGAGACAATAACGACTCACAGGTGTCCACATAGAGACAATAACGACTCACAGGTGTCCACATAGAGACAATAACGACTCACAGGTGTTCACATAGAGACAATAACGACTCACAAGTGTCCATGTAGAGACAATAACGACTCACAGGTGTCCACATAGAGACAATAACGACTCACAGGTGTTCATGTAGAGACAGTAATGACTCACAGGTGTCCACATAGAGACAGTAACGACTCACAGGTGTCCACATAGAGACAGTAATGACTCACAGGTGTCCACATAGAGACAATAATGACTCACAGGTGTCCACATAGAGACAATAACGACTCACAGGTGTCCACATAGAGACAGTAATGACTCACAGGTGTCCACATAGAGACAGTAACGACTCACAGGTGTCCACATAGAGACAACAATGGACTCCACCTTGTCCATTATTTTCTCATACCAGATCACCTCAAAGTTAATCAGACTTTATTTGTGTCATTTTGCAGAGCTTCATCAGATCCATGTGAAGGCGTCGTGAAGATAACACACAATCTGCCACATACACATATAATTATGCACATAAACACACACACATTGAATGTTAGCAGGTGTGTGTGTGTCTGACATCATGTCTGACTTGTGGACATTCTCCACTTCCTGTCCTCCCCCCATCATCCATCACTCCTCTGTTTCACAGTCATCTCCTTTCAGTCCCTCACCTCCTCCAGTCTTCTCCCCCTCGTCACTCAGGAATCATGGCAACCTTCCTCATGACAAGGTACTTACTATGTACTTTTTTACACTTATTTATTTATGCACTCAAGTGTTATTGTACTTATTTACACACTTACTTGT
The DNA here is from genome assembly GCF_914725855.1 of Thunnus albacares. Lineage (NCBI taxonomy): Eukaryota > Metazoa > Chordata > Actinopteri > Scombriformes > Scombridae > Thunnus > Thunnus albacares. Next base: position 19,007,362 of record NC_058129.1, read on the forward strand.
GCACTGCATCCAGTCACTAACTTATTTAAGCTATTGCCTTTTTAGTAGACTGCTTTTTTTACTTATTTATTCACTGTATTTACTTTCTGCGCTTATTTATGCACTTCCTTATGTCCTTATGTATATTTATTTACGCACTTAAGTATTTAGGCACTCACCTTTTAATTACTTACTTATTTATGCATTTATGAATTTTAACAACTATTTATTGATGCACTCCTCCTCATTTACACACTTCAGTATTTAAGCCCCATAATCACATATTTATGTATATTTACTTATCTGCGCTTTTACTTTTTTATGCACTTGTCTACTTATTGATGTACTTTTCACACTTACTTACTGAAGCACTCACTTGTTGATTTATTCATCCACTGGCACATGTAATTATTTAATCACATATACTCACGTACTTATTTATAGACCAATTTACATACTTACTTACAGATATACCAATGTACTTAAGTACTTATTTACACACTTATGTACCTTTTAACGTGCTTACTTATGTACTTACTAGTTTACACACTTACTCACTCATGTACTTTATTATTTATATGTACACTTCCTTTTGCCCAGGTGAACTCACATCACCTCCCTTATCCCCAGGTATCCTCCCCTCACCTTCAACATCCCCAGGTGACCTCCCCTCACCTTCAACATCCCCAGGTGACCTCCCCTCACCTTCAACATCCCCTTGTAACCTCACCCCACCACCACCATCAGCACCAGGTAACCTCCCCTCACCTTGCCTATCCCCAGGTAACCTCCCCTCATCTTGCCTATCCCCAGGTAACCTCCCCTCACCTTCAACATCCCCAGGTGACCTCCCCTCACCTTCAACATCCCCTTGTAAGCTCACCTCACCACCACCATCAGCACCAGGTCACTTCCCCTTCCCTTCCTCATGCCCAGGTAACCTCCCCTTACCTTGTACCCCAGTCCCAGGAGTCCTCCCCTCACCACTTTCAGCCCCAGGTGACCTCCCCCCACCTCTGTCAACCCCAGGTAACCTCCCCTCACCTCCATCAGCCCCAGGTGACCTCCCCTCACCTCCATCAGCCCCAGGTGACCTCCCCTCACCTCTGTCAGCCCCAGGTGACCTCCCCTCACCTCTGTCAGCCCCAGGTGACCTCCCCTCACCACCTCCTTTCCAGCCACAATCATGATGTAGATTTAGATCATTCAAACTGGAGCGGATCTGAACCACCATCTGATCTTTCCTACCTGCTCAACAACTACAGTTTCTCCCACCAGGTAAGTCTTCCACTCAGAGGGAAATATTGTACTTTCTACTCCACTACATTTATTTGACAGCTTTAGTTACTTTCTAGATGAAGATTTGACACAATGGATAATATAACAAGCTTTTAAAATACAACACATTGTTAAAGATGAAACCAGTGGTTTCCAACCTTTTTGTCTTTTGACATCTTACAAAAAGCAGTGTGTAGTCGGGGTCACATTTCACATGTCTATGAGTTGTTAACAGCTCCACCAAATAGTGATTTTTCCCTCTAAACTTCTCACATGCTTTCATTTCAATAAATGTTCAAATGATCCAATATTTCAGCAAAAATCAAAGATTAGAGAAAAAGTCCAAATGCTGAAAACAGATTTGTGTATCAGAACTTTGTTTTTTCTTCTTTCCTCTCCCATTAATCATCTCACCACCCCTCAGATTTATCTGCTGACCCTTTGGAGGGGCCCGACCCCTACTTATATACTTTTACTGAAGTAGGATTTTTCATGCAGGACTTTTACTTGTAATGGAGTATTTTTATATTGCTGTATTGGTACTTTTACTGAAGTAAAGGATCTGAATACTTCTTCCACCACTGACTGTAATCCATTTGTCTTTGATTTAAACAGAGCCAGGATACATCATACTTGGATTTCCATCCCCAGAACCAGAACCAGAACCAGTTCAATGCTGATCTAACTCACCACAGACCCAAGTTGGAGAACATAAACACACTGCCCTACGAGACTCAAACACTCGTTTCTGGCAATGTGTACGGACAGGACAACTCACCTGGTCCAGATGTGGACACCTGGGGGCCTCTGGAGCCAGCTCTCTCCCAGCTGCAGGGCTCTCCACTGGGATCCTTGTCTGGAGGAGTGCCCCTGGGGAGACGGAGTTCCGTGGAGTTCAGGTCATTGTCTGCAGAGGACTTCTCCAGCAACCAGTTTGTCCCCTACAGTAATGCCACCCAGCCCTTCTGTAGCCCCTCTACCCCTGGTCCAAGTCCTCATTACCCTCAGACCCCTGCCATCTCCAGTCCTGGTCCTCAAATGCATCCCAGGACAGAGAGACTAGGGTTTCAAACACAGACATCCACACAGCTGAACAGGGATAAAACCATTAGTTGCTGTCTGCATGAGTCTGACAGCTATGCTGTGACCTCTGACCCCAGCCAGCACCAACTGAGCCAACACGTTGTCCTGAGCCAAACTGAGCCAATCCATAACCAGTCGGGCCTCCCTGATGCTGCCAGTAGCCTGGAGAGCTGTTTCCCTCCACAGGGAAGCGGCCAGGATGTCGGCAGTGCTGCCCAGCCTCCAAGCCTCACTGCTGGGCTGAGCTGGAGGGAAGAGTCAGGAGGAGGAAGGAAACGAGGAAGAGGAAGAGGAAGAGGAAGAGGAGGAGGTGGAGATAGTCAACAAGACTTGACCTGGAACTGGGTGTGTTATCTCACTTTTTAACTGCTAACAGTTATTATCTCAAATGTAATCAAGTTAGTTCTAAAAATAAGCAAATGGACAAGTGAATAAATATGTTTGTTAATAGGTAAATATTCAAGAAACTGTGTAAATAAGTCAATTAATGCATAACTATGTTAGTACGTGCTTTTAAAACAAACAAATAGTATATAAACAATAATAGTGTGTATATAAGTAAGTATGCAAGTAAGTGCATCAATAAGAACATAAATAAGAAAGTAATGTAAATAAATTCATAAATGAATAAAGGCATAAATAAATAAACATGTGAGTAAATAAGTTAGTACTTAAATTAGTGTGTAAATACAGTAAATATATGTATAAATGTGTAAATAAGTATTAATTAAAAAGTAAGTGCGCAAATGAGCAAGTACATAAATAATCTTGGAAATAAGGGCATACGTTACTTTGTGCATTAAAAATGTGTGAATAATTATGTAAATAAGTGAAAAAAGTTAATTTCACACTTATTTAAAGTTAAAACTTTAAAATAAATAAATATGTAAGTAAGTGCATAAATAAGTGTGCAAATAAATAATTAAATAACACATTTAAGTAGGCACTTACATAAGTGTATAAAGTAAGTAAGTAAATATTTTAATAGATAAGTTTACATCATATTTTCATTGTTGACCTTATTTATTATACATAAATGTTATTGTTGGAATTGATCTACATTTCCTAAATGAATGTTTGTTTTCAGATCAAACAGCCTCAACATGAAAACCTCACGAAGGCTCCAGACTCCAGGTAACTTTGATGAAGATGATCATGATGATGATGTATAAAAGTTTTGTATGTTTGCCTCTGCATTTGCAGTATAATTTTTACAGTATTACAAATTGTAAAATATATTAAATGTTTCATATCCTCAACATTTTGCTTTACTTTTTAAAATGTACACTGTGTGTTTGTTACAGGCTGATGTGTACAGTGTGTAAACGTGACTTCAGGAGTTTGCCAGCGTTGAACGGTCACATGCGTTCCCACAGCGGCTTCAGATCAGCTACATGGTTGAACAAGGTTCAAACACACACAAAATTAACTTTTTATCACATAGAATGACTTTGAATTAACTTAAACCAGAATTACCAGTGGTGGAAGAAGGATTCATATCCTTTACTGCAGTAAAAGTACCAATACAACAATGTAAAAATACTCCATTACAAGTAAAAGTCCTGCATTAAAAATCCTCCTACAGTAAAAGTACATAAGTATTATGAGCTTGATGTAGTGAAAGTATTGCAGTAAAAGTACATAAGTATTATGAGCTTGATGTAGTTAAAGTATTGCAGTAAAAGTACATAAGTATTATGAGCTTGATGTAGTTAAAGTATTGCAGTAAAAGTAGTGGTTTGGTCCCTCTGACTGATATATTATTATATATGACATCATTAGATTATTAATAGTGAAGCATCAGTGTTAGAGCAGCATGTTACTGTTGTAGCTGCTGGAGGTGGAGCTAGTTTACACTACTTTATATACAGTTAGCTAGTTTAGTCCAGTGGTTCCCAACCTAGGGGTCGGGCCCCTCCAAAGGGTCAGCAGATAAATCTGAGGGGTGGTGAGATGATTAATGGGAGAGGAAAGAAGAAAAAACAAAGTTCTGATACACAAATCTGTTTTCAGTTTTTGGACTTTTTCTCTAATCTTTGATTTTTGCTGAAATATTGGATCATTTGAACATTTATTGAAATGAAAGCATGTGAGAAGTTTAGAGGGAAAAATCACTATTTGGTGGAGCTGTTAACAACTCATAGACATGTGAAATGTGACCCCGACTACACACTGCTTTTTGTAAGACGTCAAAAGACAAAAAGGTACTTTCCACCACTGAGAATTACAACATACATAACCTCAACTTTTACCCAAACCAAAAACCAAGTTCAGTGGTTAACCTTGTGGGTACCAGCTTGTTCAAAAATGGTGCATGAGCCCTCATAATATCAATGTATCAAAAGTCTCCTCAGTGTACTTAAAACAACACATCCTGTTGTTTAAACTTCATACAGCTGCATTGCAAAGTGACCTCATTTGTGTTTCATTTCTCCACCTCTCTATCTCCAGGGCAACAACTCCTCCCCACCTGTCCAACCCTCTGTTTCCATGGTGATACCCGTCTCTGTGCCTGTCCAATCCAAAGACATGTCCAAGGTGTGTAGGAGTGGACAACAGAGGAGATGCACTCGCCAGTCTTCAGCCACCGGAGGCGCTGTGCTCTATTGCAGCCTGATGCGTCTCGACACTGCCAAGGAAGAAGAGGAAACGGTTGCTAGGGGCGGTGGGAAAGTCGCTAGTGGTGGTGGTGATGACAGTGGAGGAGTTGTCAGTGGTAACGGAGTGGTTGCCGGGGGTGATGGTGGCAGAGGTCACTACACTCCTCCTCCCATGCTGTGTCCTCTCAGGGCGGGGCCGGGGCTGTACTGCTCCCTCACCACCAGGAGGCAGCAGAGAGCGCAGACTGTGCAGCTCCACAACTCGTACAGTAAGTCGATTCATCATTGTTAAATAAAACAGACCAAAAGTCCCACAGCAACAAACAAACTACATCCTGATGAATAAGCTATTCTTACAGCCTTACCCATTGTTGAAAAAATGTAAAGTTTGTCCTGAGGGTGGCGCAAAATACCACAAATTATTTTCTAAATTAAACCTACAGTGCACAACTTTTACATATAAATGAACATCCGTTACTTTTAAGCCAAACGAGTTCACACAGAGCTGATTAAGCCTATCATCTATAAACTCTGTATTTCACAGTATACAGAGTTTGAATCCAGTGTCGGGTTTAACATTCCCGCGCTGGCCGGTGAATGCATGAATGCAGAATTCCTCCAGGCGAGCGGCTAACTTTCGGTTAGCTCTCCGCTAACTTGAATGAGGATACAGTAATTTAATCACGTGGCTCTTCTAGACTTTCCAAATGTTATCAGACAGAATGGATCATATTCTGATAGTGGAACGAGTCATTTCGTGGGGGTTGTGTGAATTTTTTTTTTACACATTTTAAACATTTTACAGCTGCAACAGTAGCGGAGTAGGCTACGGCGGCGCCTATGATGTTAGCATGTGTCAACACTGTTTTTGTAATTACTGTCACTGCCAGATTTAATCAATTATCAACATTTTTGCTGTTTAATAAATGTTTTTTGATGAATTGGAACATTTAAATGCAAACTTATTTATCTATTTTGTAATTTATCTTTGAATTAATGAATTAAATAAATGATAATAGAGCCTGACTGGGCTGATGTAATCTTAAAAGTTTTGCATATTTTTGATGTATCAGTACATGTGTATGTGTTGGCTGGTGGGTCTCATTCATCAAACATTCATATATGATTTATGATTTTAACTTGTGGTTACAAAATCATCCTTCAGTTTTCTTAGTTCAAAAAATGTTAAAGAATGAAGAATTTTCAAGTTTTTAAAAAGTAATTTTTTACAACAAATTTATGCAAAAAAATAATGTGACGTTCATGAATCATATTCTTTAATTCTTTAATAACCAACACTAACTCTAAACACCTGATTGGATAATGGAATTGATGTTTGTGTTTCTGATTGGCAGATGGACTCAGTGACCTTGTTTCCATGGAGACAGCCCCTCCTTCTCCTCCTGGAACACTAACGACAGGAATCAATAAGCCGTAAGTAAAGTCATATTCTTCTTTTTTTTTTTTTTGCGATGATGTCACTCTCTGATCACCTGTTAAGCCTGAGCTGTCAATCACAGACGGATCAATATGGGACGGGGCTACCAGGCTGAGATCCCGCCCCTTCAGGACAGAAAATATGCCCCCTCTGACTCCCACGATGCACTGCTGCTGTGGACGCCGTGGGATGTACTGGAGCTTCCTGCCAATCAACAGAGAGGTAGACACACACAAAAAGACACTATTATTATTATTATTATTATCATTATCACTATATCATTGATTACTTAATGTTTGACACATTGTTCATCCAGTGGAAGCTCTCCTGTCGATGTCTCGCTCCAGCGTGGTGCCAGGGGGCGGGGCCAGCCCAGAGCACGCCCTCCACATCCTATCAGAGGCCAGAGGAGACTTCCTGGTAAAAAAATCCCTTTTGATTCAATGTTTTAAGACGACAAAACATGACAAATTCAAAGAGCAGTGAAGACTTTTTACATATATCTGTACAGTATGTAGAATAGTTGTGCACTTAATGTAAAGTTCACATAACAAATTAGCAGCAGTTAAGTCCATTTGTGCAAAAATGCATTTAAAAGTAATTGATTAAGCAACTATAATTTCAGCTGTAGTGCACCACCATGTATACTGAGGTTCATAGGGGCCCCAAAAAGCAGCCATGCCTTCTTATTATTACATTTGTTTGCATCACTTTGTGACTGGTGTCTGTGGAAAGTGCTATATAAATAAACTTTGCTTGCCTCGATCAGATCTCTATTTAAAAATTGCTTAAAATAACCACAAATCCAGTCGAAGATAAGTCAACCACATCCTGACTCCACCTCTGTACTGAGCACAGACAGAAGATGATGAGGTTATTTCCCAGAATGTGTAACTGTTCAAAGTTTTCTTGGTAATTCTGTGTATCCTTTGATATCATTTTAATAATAGAGTATAATAAAACCACTAGAGGACAATTCAATTTACGGTTAGAAGCTGTTTTCACCACATAACAAGTAAATTAAATACTTGAGGAAAGCATTCTTGACAAAAGAATATGATGTAGGCTTTTTGTTTTTGGCCAGTGTTTGTGCTTCCTGTTTGTCTGATTTAGTTTTCTGCTGTTTCCAGGTTTCGGTGGAGAAGCTGCTGTCGACTCCCGAAACCTCCGACAACAGCCACTCAGGTCAGCTGCTGCTTCTCCATCCACATATATATACAAAATAAACAATTGTAGGAAATCAGAGTTGTTTTTAACAATGCCAGAAAGTTATGAGAATAAATACGTTTCCAATAAATTAATCATCAACCCACCTTGCTGAACCAGCTGGTGTCATGTGGAGCGAAGCAGAGAGGAAGCTGATGGTTAAATCTTTGCAGCTTCATCAGAAAGACTTCAGCAGCGTCCAGAAAGCCGTGAGTTTTAAACTTCTGTTTGTCCAGTGGATCATCAAACATGAGCTGAGTCCGTTAGACTTTCTTTGTTGTTGTTTGTTGTTGTGTGTTCAGGTTCAGACCAAGTCCGTCTCTCAGTGTGTGGAGTTTTATTATCTGTGGAAGAAGAAGCTGAGTCTGAGTTCGAGGACACCGGCCGGGCTGACTGTCGCTCTACCCAACAAAAAAGTAAGAAACACAAATGTCAAACAGGAGCAAAACTAGATGATAAAAATGAGATTTTTAGTTCCTCATCCTAAAGTTTATCCTGCAGGAGGCACCAGAGGAAAGGCCATGTTGTTACATTTATACTATATTATTGGATTACAATGCATAAATGTGTAATCATCACTTTAATGTTGCAGCTAGTAAAGGCAGAGCTGCTTTATATATACGGCTGTAGGGCTGCAACTAACTTTCATTCTCATTATCAGTTCATCTGTTGTGCACATGCTCACATTTTCAAAACTGGAACCAAAAAGTTTTACTTGAAAAATGACCGAAACTATTAATTGTTTATCAAAATGTTTGCCGATTAATTTTCTGTCAATCAGTAATTGATTAATCGACTAATTGTTGCAGCTCTATACAGCTGGACAGCTTAATCAATAATAATACATCACAGTTTATTTGATGATTGTATCTTGTATCAATAATCTGAATCTGCAAAGTTACTAAAGTCTCTAAAGCTGTCAAATAAATGTAGTGAAAGTATAAAGTAATACTCAAGTAAAGTACACATATACAGTATTTGGTTCTCTGATAAAAAGTCAAAAAACTTGTGGATATAAAAAATGAAGGACTACGACTCCCAAGGTGCATTTCAGTTTGAAACAACCAATCGAAGAGCTTAAAATTGATCTGAAGCTAAAGATAACTGCACAGGAAACTGATAAAAAAAAACAAAAAAACGCTGAGCAGTTTAAATGAGTTCATGTTCTGGCTTCTTCTGCAGCCACAGCAGCTGAGGCTCATGGGTATTGTAGTATTTAAGATTTCTAAAGTTGAAAGAATTAAAACTGATGGCTAGAACATAAACCTGTTGTTCAGTTATCCAGCTGATTGTTTAGTTTTGTCTCACGTTTTGTAAAGATCACATCAAGGCCTTTCTGTGTTTTTTAAATAAAGTGTAAAGTGCTTCATGGAGTCTTTATAAAACTCTTTGGTCTAAGTTTTTTAAAAGTTGTTTGTTACGCTGCAGTCAAACAGAGCAATAAGTCAGTAAAGTGCAGAGAGTCTGCGTCAGTTGGCTCGAGGTTTTAGGTCAGTAACTTCAGTCAGTGTGAATGCAAATGAAACTAAAGGCTGAATGAATAAAAACCACTGAAACCAAATTCCTGTTATCACTCCACGCACACACACACACACACCGAAACACAAAACACACGCACCGAAACACACACTTCCTGTCAGTGCTGTCATGTTTCAGAACAAACTGTGACTTAACAGAGTGTGTACGTGTGTGTGTGTGTGTGTGTGTGTGTGTTCGCGGTCAGACCTCAGTGAGTCAACTTTAATTTTCCGTCAGCGTCATTTAGATCGATATGATTGACTTTATAGTTGTTTTTTTATCAGCATTATTTTGTAGATCATTAAGATTTCAGTTTGATCCACTTTAGTTTCCTGTTAGTCGACTTTAGTTTTAGTTTTTGATTTTTGTCAGAACAGTCGAACTGAATAAAACGGTTCAAGTGTGGCTCAGATGGATTTACTTTAGTTTACTGTGACTTTGGTTCACTTGTTGGTTTATGAGGACGTCGCTCTGTGCTCTGGTTTTTACTATGTTGTAATGTGCTCTGGTTTTTCATGATGTCGCTCTGGTGAGTGAGGACATCGCTCTGGTTTGTGAGGACGTCGCTCTAGTGTGTGAGGACGTCACTCTGGTGTGTGAGGACGTCACTCTGGTGAGTGAGGACATCAGTCTGTGCTCTGGTGTGTGAGGACGTCTCTCTGGTGAGTGAGGACGTCGCTCTGGTGTGTGAGGTCATCAGTCTGTGCTCTGGTGTGTGAGGACGTCGCTCTGGTGTGTGAGGTCATCAGTCTGTGCTCTGGTGTGTGAGGACGTCACTCTGGTGAGTGAGGACGTCGCTCTGGTGTGTGAGGTCATCAGTCTGTGCTCTGGTGTGTGAGGACGTCACTCTGGTGAGTGAGGACGTCACTCTGGTGAGTGAGGTCATCAGTCTGTGCTCTGGTGTGTGAGGACGTCACTCTGGTGTGTGAGGACGTCACTCTGGTGAGTGAGGACGTCGCTCTGGTGAGTGAGGTCATCAGTCTGTGCTCTGGTGTGTGAGGACGTCACTCTGGTGTGTGAGGACGTCACTCTGGTGAGTGAGGACGTCACTCTGGTGAGTGAGGACATCAGTCTGTGCTCTGGTGTGTGAGGTCATCAGTCTGTGCTCTGGTGTGTGAGGACGTCACTCTGGTGAGTGAGGACGTCACTCTGGTGAGTGAGGTCATCAGTCTGTGCTCTGGTGTGTGAGGACGTCACTCTGGTGTGTGAGGACGTCGCTCTGGTGTGTGAGGACGTCTCTCTGGTGTGTGAGGACGTCACTCTGGTGTGTGAGGACGTCACTCTGGTGAGTGAGGACGTCGCTCTGGTGAGTGAGGTCATCAGTCTGTGTTCTGGTGTGTGAGGACGTCACTCTGGTGTGTGAGGACGTCACTCTGGTGAGTGAGGACGTCTCTCTGGTGAGTGAGGGCGTCACTCTGGTGAGTGAGGACGTCGCTCTGGTGAGTGAGGACGTCACTCTGGTGAGTGAGGACGTCGCTCTGGTGAGTGAGGGCGTCACTCTGGTGAGTGAGGACGTCGCTCTGGTGAGTGAGGACGTCGCTCTGGTGAGTGAGGGCGTCGCTCTGGTGAGTGAGGACGTCGCTCTGGTGAGTGAGGGCGTCGCTCTGGTGAGTGAGGACGTCGCTCTGGTGAGTGAGGACATCGCTCTGGTGTGTGAGGACGTCGCTCTGGTGTGTGAGGACGTCAGTCTGTGCTCTGGTGTGTGAGGACGTCACTCTGGTGTGTGAGGACGTCGCTCTGGTGTGTGAGGACGTTGCTCTGGTGTATGAGGACGTCGCTCTGGTGTGTGAGGACGTCACTCTGGTGAGTGAGGGCGTCGCTCTGGTGAGTGAGGACGTCACTCTGGTGTGTGAGGACGTCACTCTGGTGAGTGAGGGCGTCGCTCTGGTGAGTGAGGACGTCGCTCTGGTGTGTGAGGACGTCAGTCTGTGCTCTGGTGTGTGAGGACGTCACTCTGGTGTGTGAGGACGTCGCTCTGGTGAGTGAGGACGTCGCTCTGGTGTGTGAGGACGTCAGTCTGTGCTCTGGTGTGTGAGGGCGTCGCTCTGGTGTGTGAGGACGTTGCTCTGGTGTATGAGGACGTCGCTCTGGTGTGTGAGGACGTCACTCTGGTGAGTGAGGGCGTCGCTCTGGTGAGTGAGGACGTCACTCTGGTGTGTGAGGACGTCACTCTGGTGAGTGAGGGCGTCGCTCTGGTGAGTGAGGACGTCGCTCTGGTGTGTGAGGACGTCAGTCTGTGCTCTGGTGTGTGAGGGCGTCGCTCTGGTGTGTGAGGACGTCACTGGTGTGTGAGGACGTCACTCTGGTGAGTGAGGACGTCACTGGTGTGTGAGGACGTCGCTCTGGTGAGTGAGGACGTCACTGGTGTGTGAGGACGTCACTCTGGTGAGTGAGGACGTCGCTCTGGTGTGTGAGGACGTCGCTCTGGTGTGTGAGGACGTCACTGGTGTGTGAGGACGTCACTGGTGTGTGAGGACATCGCTCTGGTGTGTGAGGACGTCACTGGTGAGTGAGGACGTTGCTCTGGTGTGTGAGGATGTCAGTCTGTGCTCTGGTGTGTGATGACGTCGCTCTGGTGTGTGATGACGTCGCTCTGGTGTGTGAGGACGTCACTCTGGTGCGTGAGGAAGTCAGTCTGTGCTCTGGTGTGTGAGGACGTCGCTCTGGTGTGTGATGACGTCGCTCTGGTGCGTGAGGAAGTCAGTCTGTGCTCTGGTGTGTGAGGACGTCACTCTGGTGTGTGAGGATGTCGCTCTGGTGAGTGAGGACGTCGCACTGGTGTGTGAGGTCATCAGTCTGTGCTCTGGTGTGTGAGGACGTCGCTGGTGTGTGAGGACGTCGCTGGTGTGTGATGACGTCGCTCTGGTGTGTGATGACGTCGCTCTGGTGTGTGAGGACGTCTCTCTGGTGTGTGAGGACGTCGCTGGTGTGTGAGGACGTCGCTGGTGTGTGATGACGTCGCTCTGGTGTGTGATGACGTCGCTCTGGTGCGTGATGACGTCACTCTGGTGTGTGAGGACGTCGCTCTGGTGTGTGAGGACGTCGCTCTGTGCTCTGGTTGACTTAGAGCATTTGTTACTATAGCAACCGAACTCTGTATGAACTCAAAGTGTCTTTATGAGACAGAAAATCCAGGATTATCCCCAAAGTTAGCTGGCTAGATATCTAATCCTGCTTTGTGAGACCGGCCCGCGGTGTATTATGGTGTTTGTTTCATAAAGTCACCTCTCCTTTCTCACTCGGTCTTTTCATCTCTGTGTTTCTGCAGGGTCAAAGGTCGTGAGGATCTCATGGTGCATCACAAACGACCAGACTGTCAACCGCTGGAGCTACACACTACACACACACACACACACACACACACACACACGCACACACACACAAACAGACACAGATATAGATTTTGTTATTAAGGCTTAAACTGCAACTGTTATGAAGTTCACCTCCAGGTTTATTGTTTAAATCCTCTTGACTCCTCACTCAGATCATGTTTTATTGTTTAATATACTCACATATTATCTATTTATTTCCAGTTTTCTTTCTTAATAATGTAATAGATGCTGTTGTTTTGATAAAAAAAAAATTAGACGCTCTGAACATTAAAGCAATACATTTCTGTCTGTCTGAAGTCTGTTTCTATTTTCTATGTTTTCAATCATGATCACACAAGTGAAATAATGATGTTTGCACAGGGAAGAGTTTATGTTGCAACCATCACATCTGATGTGTTTTCTCTGAGCTCTGGACTTCAGTTTGGTTCAGTTTTCAGCTCCGGTATGTTGGGATATTGTTTTTCTTTAGTCCTCTTTGTCTTTCTGACTTTCTATTCTCCCTCTGGGTACTGCTGAACAGATTTCAACTTATTACTGCCTGGATAAAAAAAAAAAAAAGACAAAGACAGAGAGAAGAAAAGCAAACATGAGACGCCTCGGGCTTTTTCTGTCTGACTGCAGCTGTTTACATTAATATTTAGTCACTCTCATCACTGCTGTCAACTTCAGAGGAATTATCGTCTAATAAATGACTTCAACTACATGTCTGAAAGTATGTTGGCAGTTGTGTTAGTTAAACATGTAAAATACAAAACCACAGGTATTAATCTGTTGCTATAGCAACCTAAAAATCAGGAAAAACAAGACAATAACAACCCCTGTCCATATACTTTTGGTCATATAGTGTAATTTAAAATCTTTATTTATTACATTATGTTTAATATTCTTTCATTTTAATATATAATTTCTTGCTAATTTTAAACATATGTCCTGAGAACAGCGATATTTATGATTTAGTACAATTCTGCATCATATTTATAGCTGAAACAAAAGCATTACATGCATTACTAACTTTATTTTGCAAAATAAGCTTCTTCTCTTAGCATAAGAACTGGAAACAGGTGGAAACTGTTATTCTGGCTCTGTGTAAAGTTGTAAATACACCTAGCAACACCTCTAAAGCTCGCTAACTAACATGTTGTATCTTGTTTGTTTAGCCTGTAAGCAAACAGAAATGTGAAAAAACAGTTTGTGGTTTCAGGGGGAATTCAGTGGTTGACTGACAGTAAAAACAGCAGAGACAACGATTGAAATAGTTCCAAGACTTTATTGTTTGTCCCCGACAAAGTCTGATAGGTTATATTTTTAAAATATAAAGAGATCCAGACTGAAATATCTCAGCATCTACTTGATGGATTGGTTCAAAATTTGTTAGAAACATTTATGTTTCCTGGATGATGTATAATTGTGACTTTGATGATCCTCTGACTTTGCCTCTAGCGCCACCATGAGGTTGACATTTGCTGTTCTGAGTGAATTTTCTCAGCAACTATTGGATGGATTGCTGTGAAATTTGGTTCACACATTCATGTTCCCCTTGAATTGTCACTTTGGTGGTTTCCTGACTTTTCATCTACTGCCATCATCTGGTCAACATTTAATTTGACTAATAATTTAGTTTATGAACAAATACCTGCAAAACTAATGACATCATCAGCCTCAGCTGTACTTTGTGGTTAATTAGCAAACATTAGACACTAAACTAACATCAACATGTTAGCATCTGGTCTTGTTACATTTCTGTTTGTTTACAGATTAAACAAACAAGATACAACATGCTAATTAGCGCGCTTTAGAGGTGTGTTTTTAAACTCTGGACAAGCTAGCAGTTTCCTCCTGTTTCCAGTCTTTATGCTAAGCTAGGCTAACCACATCCTGACTCCACAAGATCAATATCAAGTGGTGAAACAAGTATTCAGATCCTTTACTGCAGTAAAAGTACCAATACAACAATGTAAAATTACTCCATTACAAGTAAAAGTCCTGCATTCCTACAGTAAAAATACATAAATATTATGAGCTTGATGTAGTTAAAGTATTGCAGTAAAAATACATAAATATTATGAGCTTGATGTAGTTAAAGTATTGCAGTAAAAGTACATAAGTATTATGAGCTTGATGTAGTTAAAGTATTGCAGTAAAAGTACATAAGTATTATGAGCTTGATGTAGTTAAAGTATTGCAGTAAAAGTAGTGGTTTGGTCCCTCTGACTGATATATTATTATATATGACATCATTAGATTATTAATAGTGAAGCATCAGTGTTAGAGCAGCATGTTACTGTTGTAGCTGCTGGAGGTGGAGCTAGTTTACACTACTTTATATACAGTTAGCTAGTTTAGTCCAGTGGTTCCCAACCTAGGGGTCGGGGCCCCTCCAAAGGGTCAGCAGATAAATCTGAGGGGTGGTGAGATGATTAATGGGAGAGGAAAGAAGAAAAAACTAAGTTCTGATACACAAATCTGTTTTCAGTTTTTGGACTTTTTCTCTAATCTTTGATTTTTGCTGAAATATTGGATCATTTGAACATTTATTGAAATGAAAGCATGTGAGAAGTTTAGAGGGAAAAATCACTATTTGGTGGAGCTGTTAACAACTCATAGACATGTGAAATGTGACCCCGACTACACACTGCTTTTTGTAAGACGTCAAAAGACAAAAAGGTTGGAAACCACTGGTTTCATCTTTAACAATGTGTTGTATTTTAAAAGCTTGTTATATTATCCATTGTGTCAAATCTTCATCTGAAAAGTAACTAAAGCTGTCAAATAAATGTAGTGGAGTAGAAAGTACAATATTTCCCTCTGAAATGTAGTGGAGTGAGTTTGTACTGTTGCTTTAAAACACATAAACCATAAATTCATATTTATAAAGTTAATTAAGTCAGTACGTGTCTCACTCCCTCATCAGCATGACCACCTTTTCTAGATGTTTTTCTAGTTTTTTATGTTGACTCAGTGTGAAGTTTCTGTGTTTATTCTGTAAAACAAACAGCAGAGAATCAAACTGCAGGAAAAAAACACAAGCTGCTGCACAAACTTTGAGGTTTAGGTGAGTACAACTTTGGGGTAAAACTTCAACAAGGAAACAAAAAACAAATCCACATTCTTCTTCTAATCCTGCCTTTAGTGTGTTTTATGTCAAAGCTCACAGTTTCCTGTGTCTGAAAGGAGCTTCAGGCGACTAATAAAGTTTGACTCCTCCTCACTCCAAAGGTCCTCCTGCCTGAAAACAAGGAGGTCAGAAACCCACAGCGGCAGACGGAGAGAAGCGAGGGATGGGAGCGCAGGAGGGGGAGGACGCCGCTCAGCCAGCGGGGAAAACACGACAGAAAACCTCCAAAGAAGTTTATTTTTCCGTCCTGCCGGATAAATACGAACCCCTGATCGAAGAGGTGGAGGAGGAGAGAGAGGAGACGCCGGAGGAGAGGAAGAAGAGGAAGGAGGAGAAAAAGAGGAAGAAGAAGAAGAAGTACAAGAAGTATAGGAAGGTAAGAAGAAATGACCTTTGACCTGAAGAGCTGGATTCCCTTTATAGGGTCACATTAAATATCTGAGACGTGCTTGTTGTGTTGTGTGTTTGAATTACGTTACTGCAACGTTGTGGTTGCGTTCATGTTAACTCATGATGACATATGATTCATAAATCAATAAATCAATAAAAATAAAAGGAAAATAAATCAATAAAAGTTCATAGAATAATAAAAACAAGATATATAATGAAATAATTAAAAAAAAAATCATAAATATAGATTTAAAAATATATAGTGGTTGAAATAAGATATAAATAAATTCATTTATTAATCAATAGATACAAATATAAACATAAACATAAACAGCAATACATGAAGTGCAAAAAATGACTAAATAATTATATATGGACAGAATAAATGAATAAAAACAATAAATAAATAAATATATATAATGTAAAAAAATAAATACGTTTCTATACTAAAAATTAAAAATATTTAATTCAACTACGGTGTTTCTTATTTCAGCCGTAATAAATACAATCAAAATGACAAGAAAACTTTAAAATATGGAGACAAAAAACAGCAAATATCTGAAGTGTGAGTACGTTCAAATAAATATAATATAATATAATATAATATAATATAATATAATATAATATAATATAATATAATATAATATAATATAATATAATATAATATAATGTATAAAAGCTATAGCAGCCAGCAGCAAAATATAAAGAGAAACAAATTTAACAAAGTTTGAATTCAACCTGCAGAACTTTACATATAAATGAACGTCTGTTACACATGAAGCTGATGAAGCTGATCATCACCAGGAACATCTCTGTGTGCAGAGTTTATAAGTCTCATGTTGGGCAGGACTTTCCCTCTCTGGAGCATCCAGACACTTCCACCAGCCGAGCTCATCTCCGGTTAGCTCTCTGCTAACTCGAATGGGGATAAAATAATTTAATCGTGTGGCTCCTCTAGATTTTCCAAATGTTATCGGACTGAATCGTGTGACGCTCAAAACAATTAATCCACCGTTTCACAGCTGCAACAGCAGCGGTGGAGCCTGTGATAGAAGAACATTTCGACTGTTGTTTTTTGTAATTACTCTCACTGCCAGAAGACAAAAGTGGTGCACTGCAGCTTTAACATCCTGTCACCATTATAACGTCGCTGTCAGCTCAACCTCTCTGCTGTTAAAGGTCTAATATACGACATTCAGCCCCACTAGATGTTGCACCAGCGTCTCAGACCAAAACAAATGTATCGTTTACTTAATAAAGTTGGATAAAAAAAGAAAGCGTCACCTGAACAAACTCAGATCAAACTGTCAAACTATGCAGAGCTGATCAAATACGGATCAAGATTCTCGCCTCAAATGTCTTCAGAAACATATTTTAGTGAACTGTTTAGCTGTAATATGAGAAAGTTTGGAAACGCACCTGCACTAACATGCACGCTCATGTGCACTAACATGCACGCTCATGTGCACTAACATGCCCACGCGGCTGGACCAGCTATCAAAACAAAGAACAGAGAAGCTCAGATAACAACAGACTCAGAGGGAGAGACTTCACTCGTTACTCCACCATGTCCTTACATAGTAAACAGTTGTTTGCTGACATCTAGTGAATTGTTATATTGCACCTTTAAACATTGACTCAACAGTGTGAGTTTGACCTTTGACCCCAACACATTGGAGCAGAGGTGACTTTATCAGCATGATATGATAAACACAGATAAAAGAAAAGAGCAAAGAGGAAGCTGAAACACAATGAAAACAAACAGCTCCAATTTTAACAAGGCACGAGTTAGAACTGTTTGATCTGAAGCTTTAGCAGTCAGAGTTGGAGGTATTTTGTTCATTTTTGGTTTCAAATATGCCTGAAGAGACATGAAAGTTTTCTATAATCGCCGTTCAGTGTATTTATATTCAGTAATTATCTCTCTATGAGGTAGTTTTTACTGGTTGTGGTGGAGTTTCCCTACTTAGCACAAGGAATTCTATCTGATTAACTTTATTTGATTGTTTACCTAACAGAGACAATGCAGACTATATGTTTTGTACCACATATAGCATCAGTAGTACCTGGTTAGAGGCAAAAATGAGGCTTTTCCTGCTGCAGTGTGTTTGATCGTCATTAAAACAATTAAAACAATGTTAGTTTATCTGGCTGCTCCGGAAACTGAAGCTCCAGCTGCTCAATGAACGTTTGCTGTCGTAATAATGGTAACCACGGTGTGTCGCCAAATCAGACAGGACTGAAATCTTTCAGGATTACAAATGAAAGCGTTGTATAGGCATTAAAGGTAAAGGTAAAGGTTCCAGGGGAAGAGTGTTTAGTTAGTTAAAGAGAGTATTTCCACTCTGGTTATTAATTTATGTGCAAACTGAAAATATGAATAAAAACAGTCTGTCTTTGTGACTTTAAAGGTATAAGAACAGGTTTCAAAGCAAACTATGTCAGCATAAAGCAGACCTTCCTCCAAAGGGGCCGAGAACCGAGAATGATAACTATAACTATAAATATATTGTTTTAAAAATCGTTCTGACTCAAGTGGACGGCAGAGTCCACAACTACAACACTGACAGTGGTGAACGATATTGTTGGGATCACGTTCAGAGTGATTCGATGAACGATAGAAACACTGACAGTCAATCAAAATCCATCCTCTAAACAACACGCCATGACGTTTATTGTCTTCTGTTGTGCAGAACGTCAGGAAGGCGTTGTGCTTCAGCTGGCGCTGCCTGATGGCCGGGTTACAGAGCATGGCGTCCACTTACTCCACTCCCCTGTCCGCCATGGCTACCGTGGTGACGGAAACTCAACGATCAACTGGCACCAAAGCATGATGGGACTGAGGACTCGAGGACCCTGAGCACAGACGCCTTAAAAGACCCCGAACCACTAAATGTTTGTTTCAGTAGCTCGTTGTGTTTGAAACATTTTAACAGGAGTTTAATTGGACTTTGCTGTTATTTATAAGAATAAAGGAATTTGTTAATTAAAAAATCTAAATAACGATGATAAAAGAATAATTAGAATTGTGTGAATATTGATGCATCGATTGGTGGCGGTTCAGCGTTTGAGGCTACAATGAACAGTTTTCATTATCGCTTAATCTATTTTCTCAATTGATTATTTATTTGGTATAAAACGTGAGAACATAGTTAAAACATTTTTATATTGTCCAGCCCCCCAAATATTCAGCTTATTATCACCAAACAAAACAGCAAATTCACACATTGTTCATCTGAAAAACGTCTTAAAAGATTAATTGATGAAAATTATTGCAGATTAATATCCTGTGGATGAACTAATTGATTCGGTGTATTTAGCAATGTCATTTTTTTGTGTGTGTCTGAAATGTGTATTTTATATTTGTTTGTAACAAACTTATGTAACACCACATACAGTATAATGTGTACTATTAACTTAAAATCCTGCTATTAACTTAAATAACTTTACTTCACTGCTTCAGAAGAATGCAGCTTATTCTTATTTTAATGTGAAAACTACAAATAACATTTACTGGATTTTATCAAATAAATTCTTTTTCAAACTAGAAACTGGCTGCTTTGTGTTGATATGTGTTTATATGTGTTTTGTTTAAGAGAAACACTTTTCGTCCTTCGCTTCCTGAGTGGAAGTGAAGAAAAGGGCAGACATGTTGTTTTTAGCGCGAATGCAGCAGCGATGGAAGAAGTAATCACATAATTTACTTAAGTAAAAGTAGCAGTAACACACTATAAAAATACTACATTACAAATAAAAGTCCTGCATTCTGAAATTTACTTTAAGTACAGAAGTATTAGCAACAAAATGTACTTAAAATATTAAAAGTAAGAGTACTCCACACATGTAAGACATGTAAAAATAGTCTACTTGGAACAATAATATGCATCTGATATGTTTTTCCACAAAAAAATCATTAAAATCTCCTCCTTCTCCCGCATTAAAACATCCAGAATCTCTAAATATTAAAATATATCTCATTTCAGAAGTTTACCTCCTGGACACCAGATGTCTCCTCATTCTCAGTGTTTGTGCTCTGAGGGCTTCAGGTTTCCACATCACACTTGTGTAAGTTGAATATTGAACCACGACTGACATCAGACTAGTTGTGATGTCACAAATCCTGCTCATAGGCCCTTAAAATGAGATTTTCATTGAGCTCAGAGAAACTTTCCACTTCCAGCAGATGAATGTGAAAACAAACTCTGCACAGAGAAGCTCAAATGTTCATCTGAAGGAACAAAAAGAACATATTTTTGAGTTTAAGGGGATTTTAATCTATAATAATATATTATCATGCACATGTGTAACACAAACTCAGATATTTTACTTCAGTAATACTTACTAAAGTAAGTATTAGCATCAATAAAGTACCAAAACTAAAGGTACTCACTATGTAATAGTAAATATTTCTGGATAATGATTATTGATGCATTAATGTTGCAGCTGGTGAAGGAGGGGTTCATTTTAACTACTTTATATACAGTTAGGAAGCTAAATCTAAAATAATACATCACAATGTATTTGCTGATTATACTGTATTTGATTATATTTTGTAGTAACTAACTTAGTAAGTAACTTTTGTAGTAACTAACTAAAGTAAGTAGTCACTAAAGCTGTGAAATAAATATAGTACAAAGTAAGTAACAAAAACAGAAATACTCAAGTACCTCAAAACTTGACCGGAGTCAAGGTGTAATATCTTTGTAGACCGCAGGATGGCGCTGTATTACCACACGGAGAATCCCAAACTATCCTTCAGGACCTTATAAGGAAAAGAAGGCGGAGAGAAAAGTTGTGGATGAAAGTTCATTTTAAATCTGAAGCCTCTGCTATTGTCTGGCTGCCTGTTGACAGGTCAACGTTATCCTGGAGTCAGCAGCAGCTGTTCAGCCACAGTCTCAGAGCTCACAGGAGGACAGCAGCGCGATGGGCAGCTCCTGAAAGTCCGCCATTTTCACCTTGAAGCCGGATAAACTTCATTCTTCTGTCACAGCTGGAGGAAGTTAACGGTGATGTCTCCGCTGCAGCTCTCCGTCTACTGGCGCCTCTCTCTCGTCTTCATCTTCACCTCCTTCCTCTTCTTCCTCGACATTTTCACAGCCGCCATCGCCGCGGCCAACTGTCGCCATGGCAACGGCACCAGCGGCTCAGACACACTCCGTGGAACGTTGCCACCGAACGCGCAGAGCAACCAATCACGGACCGGGGACGTTTCAGAGAGCGAAGCCGATTGGAGGACGGAGAGCGGGAACCGAGACGTGAGTGACGATCACTTCTAACGGTTTCTCTGTGACATTCCCTTAATATTTCAACTATTTTCTTCATTTATCTATGTAGAGAATATACAATAAATATAGTTTGTCTCTTTTTGTGTATTAGATACTTTTAAAAAGAGAAATAAATACCTATATTTGGCGTTAAAAAACACATTACTCAACAGATACACGATACATTAACATAAAGTGTTAATGTGCAACCCTATGCTGTTAATGCTAACTGTATTTTAACAGTTTCTGTGAAAAGTTAATGGAAAACATCAACATTTTGTGAGATGCTCTCCTTACTCAATGTCATGGCTTTATCTCTGTGCATGTTTAGTCTAGCTTAGCACAAAGACTGATAAAACTATTGGAAACTGCTAGCCTAGCTAACCTAGCTCCATCACAGGTGAAACAGTTCCAAAGCTGTCTGATTTTCATGTTTGGTACTTACATGTTAGTTAACAAGCTATGTCACTATGGAGTTGGCTGGGTTTTGTTGACTGAAGTACTTAAACAATTAGTTGAAAGAAAGTCAGCAACACTTTTGAAAATCAATTAATCATTTCAGCTATTAAGTTTAAATGCCAAATATTTGCAGATTTTAGCTTCTCATATGAGGAATTGCTGCTTTTTCTGTTTTATAGCATTGTAAAGTGATTATCTTTGGGTTCTGGGCTGTTAGTTTTATGTTAAGATAAATTTTAAGACAGTACTGTGGACTGCAGTGTGAATTTTTCACTGTTTTTGCACATTTAATTGACTAGAAAATGAATCAATTAACACCAATGGTAGAGTTAGGATGTTTGAGATGTGTGTAGTCCTTGTGCTCGGTGGGTGGTGGTCAACAAATAGCTTTAATTCTTAAAACTACATTTTTATCTTTATTTTTTTTTGTGTATTTCTCCAACTTTTAAGCAAGACTTTTTTTGGCAATTCAATTAATTGCAAAAATTTTCTAAATTTGCACCAATAAATTCCAGTATCAAGGCATGTACTCTATTATTGACCCATGTAAAAAAAAACATCTGGTTTTAAGACCTTTATTATTTTAGTTTATTGTACTGTTCCATATCCCCAATAAAGTTGTGTTTAAACAAATTACAGCAAACTAACTTACACACAGAAAACTTGGGGTCAGGTAGTGTTTTTGGTCTCTGGGCATGAAAGGAAGCTGCCATGTACAGCAGATAGAAATGCTTTCCTTGGGGAGACAGTTTGTCATTTGTAATTTATTTGTGTTTATGTTTATGTATGTGTGTGTCAGTCAGTGTGTGGTTGGACAGACTGGTTGCCCTATGGTCAGACTCTCTTCATGGTCGGTCTGCTGCTGGGATCTCTGGTGGGAGGAGCGCTGTCTGACCGGTACAACACACACTATTCTGTAACTTATGATTCTTTAATGTGTCACTGCACTGTGTTTGCAGTAGTGATGTGTGTGTGTGTGTGTGTGTGCTTACAGATATGGGAAGCGTCCGGTGCTGTTGGTGTGTGTGTTCGTGCACGCTGTGTGTGGCGTCGTGCCCGCCGTTCTCTCTCAGCCATTCCTCTTCCTCGCCATTCGCTGCCTGACGGGCGTCTGCTGCTGCTGCATCAACATCTGCTCCTTCAGTTTGGGTAACAAAACACTCAAACACGACACAACAGACTGAAAACTTACGCAGAAAATCTAAAAAAAGACGTTCCTTCTTCTATGAGACAAATGGTCCCATTTTACTGTAAAGTCTTTGCTGAAAGGCCTCTGTGGTTGACTGCTGTCCAGTGAGTTTTATCGGACCACAGTGGGACACTTGCACACTCGGCTGATAAAGAGCACGTGTCCCAGATAAAGTCATGCTGACCAGGCTGAGTGCTAATGAAGCAGGACAACCTCCTGCAGCTTCCTGACCTCTGACCCCTGCCGAGTTCTGGTTTGAGGACTAAAAAGTTGCAGGTTCAGTACAGGAAAGAGTTTTGCTACTCTGAGAGCTTCCTCAGTGGTGGAGCTTGTCCTGATGTCTTTAGAGAAAAAGTCATGAGGTCATTAAAATTTAATACTTTACTGAGCCAAAAAAAATACTGTTCTTGTCTGTACTTGTGAAACATCATCAATGTGAGCTAATTAATACCAAAAGAGTGCATAATTCCTGGAACTACAACTGTTCCTGCTTTTTATATTCTGTCCAAGATGGTTTAAGAGCTGACTTGTATGGAATTGGGGTTGACAGGTTTTCCTGTATGCACAAAAAAAAAGTCTGTCACTAACAGTGTATTTGTGTGCTGCTAATTGAGATCTGAATCCAGAGTGTCATCTCCTCTGGTATTGTATAAAGTTGTATTGTATCGTATAGATATGTTTGAGTTCATGAAGAAACAACTGACAAGTTTATTTTTTATAAACTCACTACTTATCTTCTTTAGTAACTACATCTAAGGGATCCTTAGCAAAAATGATTCTGTGAAGTGTTCATTTCAAAGATAATTATCAGTCAATATGCAGTAACTTGGTTAATCTGACCCTTTAAGACTCTAACCTACAGGCTGAAATGTGTTGATGTGTGTTGCAGCAGTGGAGTGGACTGCCCCCGCTGCCCGGCTCTGGCCACCGGCCTTCCTGCCGTTCTGTTTCAGTTTGGGGACGATGGGTGGAGCTCCGCTGGCCTGGCTCAGCCCCACCTGGAGGCAGCTGCACCTGTCTCTGGCTCTGCCGCAACTCATCTGTCTGCCGCTCTACCTGTCGGTTTCACACACCTGTCCATACGACTCATTTGAAAGGTTTTTGAAATGTATTAACAACTCATCATTTGTGTCTCTCTTTCAAGTTCGATTCCAGAGTCTCCTCGCTGGTTGTTGTTAAGGAGGAGGACGGATGTTCTGGACCGTTACCGTAGCAACAGCCCTGCAGATGAACAGTGCCTGAATCTGGTAAACACACACACACACTTATCGTCATCAAATCCTAACAATGAATTGATCTACCAACAACTATTGTCTAAATGTGGATTCATCCGCCGCTTAAAATAGTCCCCAGCAAATGAACTATTTCCTTCTTGTTTGTTTCTGTTTGTTTCTTTGTGTGTGTGTGTGTGTGTGTGTGTGTGTGTGTGTGTGTGTGTGCAGCTGTTGGACTCGGCCTGGTCTGACTTGCAGAAAGCCACCGAGGCCCAGAAAGAAGAGCCTCCTGGAGGCCAAGCCCCGTGTGACATCATCCACCTCAGACACCCGACCGTCCTGCTGCGGCTGTCAATTATGAGTTACCTGAGGTAATAAACACACACACCTGACACCTGGGTTTTATAACATAAACACTACAAAACACAACATAAATAAATAAGAAATAAACTAGTGTTAAGAATTCTATGAGACTGTTAGGGCCACCCAGTGTCATATGAGGTAAACGTTAAACGTTTCAAGAATAGAATTATAATAATATTTTGAGAATAAAGCTGTAATAGTTTCAGAATTAAGGCATAATATTTTGACAATGAAATATTTAGAGAATAAAATTTTAATATTTCCGGGGCTAAGTTGTAATAATTTGTGAATTCATTCATAATATTTATGAATAAATTGTAATATTTGTAACTTGAGTTACGAGTCATACTATCGCAAACCTTTTTCATAATATTGTGACTTTATTGTCGTTATATAACTATTCCTCACAATATTATGACTCAGTCTTGAAATTATGACATTTTTCTTAAAATATTTCAGCTTTATTTTAATCTTAGCAGTTGCCCTGATACTCAAACACTATCATATGTGTATGTAAAGTCACTAAAAATGAACTAAAACTAGAAGAAGTTAAAAGAGAAATAAAACAAGGCTTGTAAAACTAGTGTAAGTGTTTGGACACTTTTACAGGGTCAGAGGGTCAAACGTGACAGTCTTATACAACACACACCTTTGACCCTCTTGTAGGTTGTTTTGTAACAATCAAAACACTGGACATGCACGCCATGTAATGACAGACATCATCTAATCCATGTCCCCGCATGTCACCGATTGGTCCAGCTTCTTATGACACACTGTATAATAGAAGAAGAAAATATAAAAATAGAACATATTTATATAGATAAATAAATCTTTAAAAAAAGAAAACAAAAGATTTCACATTCACACATATTTACATACATTTATGCATAATGACACAATAAAATATAGTGTGGGGGGACCCTGATTGGTTGACATCATACACTGAAAATAACTGAATCTGGGGCTGAACTGAATCCACGCAATTGCTGCTTCCTTATGTGATTAATTTACCACCTGAAAGCAGGCAAAATGTACACGGATCATTGTGCTACTGTGGTGATGAGTGTAAAGTGAAAGCAGTTGCTAAATGACCACTGAAAGATACTTTTTTAAACTTTTAGAAACCTTTAGCCTAGCTGCTAGCCACTAGCACCTGGCTCCCTGTTACAGTGTATGGTGCATGCTCACTATCACAGGGCTGCAGCCCCACCTGGTGGAAAAGTCACGCCATGCCACTGCTTTTAAATGTAATGATCTTTTGAAAACATCTTCTTTAAACTAAAATATCTTAAACCAAAATTTATTTAGAGACTACATGAATAAAAAACATATAAATAATTTGCTTTAAAGTCACCACAGGTTTCTCTTAACACTGTGAGTTTAATTGGAGAGGGAGGTTGCGCTTCAACAATGGGATTTTCAGTGGAGTGCTTAACCCAACATATCACGTTTCTTTAATACTGTGTGACTCTGTGAAGAAATACTGTACATATTCACTCACCTCTGTGCAGTATACCCAGACATGTCCAGTTAAACATTATTGGGAAAATCTAAACTTCCTTCATACAGAGTTTAACCTCTAAGAGACCATTTCTTTCTTTACTTTCCACCTATATCTTTATACTCACTTAAATTTTAAACAGTTTATATTTCCAAAACCCCCCAGAACTGCTGCATGTTCATGATTGTAAAGAAAAACCTCTGGAGTTTCATTTTGTATGTATATTCTTCTCATTCCTGGTCCTGTCACAGTCAGGTTTTATAGGGTTTAAACACAGAACGTCAACTTCAGAGAGCAGTACTGAGCAAAGTTATTATGTAAGAGTGCTCTAAGAGGTTAAACCCTCACCACAGTCACTGTCCAGCCAAGAATGCACAGAATAGCACTTTATTTTCAGGTCCCATTATTTCCCAAAAATGTCCCAGAAAGGAGCTGATATGTACCTATAAATTCTTTGGTACTGATTATTGATAAAATGCAGAGTAAACCCATGTTTGTGTTGTGATCCTGCAGCGTTGCGTCAGCGCTGACGTACTTTGGCATCTGTATGAACATCGGCTCATTTGGCGTTGGCGTCTACTCTGCCCAGTTCTTTTCCGGCCTATCAGAAACTCCCTGCCTGCTCGTCCCGTTGGCTCGCCTGGGACGGCGACCAATCAGCATGCTCGCTCTGTTCCTGAGTGGAGCGGCATGCTTCCTGTCATTACTACTGTCCAGATATCACGGTGAGAAGAAATCAATGCTGTTATCAAAATCACTAACTGCTCAGTTTTCAAGTGTGTTAAAGTCAGCTGTAGTTGTTGCTATATTTTCTACCTTTAAAATCAATCTCAGTTTGCCCGGCCCACTCCTATTTAAGTTGTATGTTATTAATGATGCATGTCCTGACACTAACATCTAACTGTATGCGGATGACACACTAATTTACCTGCATGGTAGCAAATTTTAGATTCATTCAGAACTACATTTGAACAGAGGCACACATTCAAACACTGGTTCTGTCAGTTTTTACATGCAGTTTAAAAGAATACCTCACAGATTTAGCATCATTTCACTCGTATAGCATTGTTGGACTCATGATAGACAGTTTAAAGAAAACGATGAAAATCAATGCAATCTTTTTTATTTCACACATTCTTCTTCCTTGTCAAAACCTACATTACCCACAATGCAGCTTTTTACTTGTCACAGGCTAGCACCATTACTCTGAAACATCTTTTGCACAAACACTTAAAAATTGTGAAAACTTTATTAAATATGTTGATGTCTGTGATGTGCTGTGTTAAAGCTGCACAGTAGTGGATCTATATCTCAGCACATATTAGAGAACTGAACCCATACTGTTTATTTAGAGGTAATGTTGACCTTGTTAGCAAACAGTTGCTTATTTCCACATCCAGCAGTTATGGAGCAACATTATCATACATTTGGAGTCGTGTTTCTGTCCACCTGGTGAATGTAAGTCCAATATTCACTCTCTTTTAGCTCTGCTCCACTATGTTCACCAGCTAATCTACAGCTAACTGTGTCTGTCTGCCGTTTGGTGCTGAGCAGGTAGTGTACAGTGGCTTTTTAGAGCTTTTACTTTGAAAACAGCTGCATGCTGCGGCCCAAAACGACGCTATGAGAGCGCTGAGAGTGAACCAAAACAGTAAAGTTGCAGCCGAACAGCTAAACAATGAACTTGCTATCTTGCTCTGTGCCTGCTTGCATGCCTTTCATTTGTCAGTGCTGTCTGGTTTAAGAAATATTTCTATTAACATTAATATTCTCTGTTTTATTTTTATTTGCATGCGGTGTATTGTGTTGTATGTTTTAATTAGTTCTCATTGACTCAATTTCCTCCATCTGGACAAAAGAATCCTGACTGACATAGTATTGATTGGTGATCAGGTATTGATAGGTTTATGTGTTTTATGTGCAGGTGAGCCGGTGCTGGTAATGAGTCTGGCTCTGCTGGGAAAACTCTGCATCCTGGCTGCCATCTTCATCTCTACACTGTACAGCATCGAGCTGTTCCCCACAGTGGTCAGGTACTCACACTCACAGATTAAATATGATGTAAACAGTGTCATAATTATATATGATATAGTTGCAATATAGATCATCATACATCCTTTCTTTTTTGTGTCTATTTGTAAAGAAATTAGGAGAGATGTTTTCAAATTTAAACCAGATCGGATCTTTTACCTTGCTTGTTTACCTCAAATGTACTTGTTCTTGTTTTCTTTTATTACTAGTTTTTATTCTCAGTTATTTTTTATGTTTTATGTTTTATGTTCTTTGCGATATTCTTTATATTTATAGATTTGTTTAATTGTCTGTTAATTTCCATGTCTAGAAAACACGACGGTGCATCTGACGGGGCTTATCCTCAAATTTAAAGTGTTAAATATTATACTCCAGACAGCGGTGCGTGTCTCTGGTCAGCTTGTGTTTCCGGATCGGCTGTCTGGTCAACACCTTGGTCCAATCCAATCCCAATGGATCGATCTCATTGGCTGCCATGGTTGTGTACAGCAGCGGACCAATCATAGGCTGTGGCTTGTGTCTGCTGCTGCCAGAGACCAGTGGCGTCCCGCTTCCTGATTCGGTGGAGGACTGTGACAGGCAGCCTCTGCCCCACCCACCCAGTATTGGCACCCTTTGGAGGACACGGTGAGAAAAACATTAACACTTTGTTTAGGTTACAGTATATTTTATTGTAATCAGAGGATGTGATGTATCACATCTGCTTGACGCCATTAGTCCGACGCCATAAGTCCAGCACCATCAGGTGGGGCGCTAGCCACACTTTCATCTAAAAATGTAGATACTTTACAGTAAAGCAAAGCATAGAGAACATGGTGAAATTTGGTTAAATAATGAGGCAGGAGAAGAATATTACTAAATATTATAAATGTTACTATAACTATTTTATATTTTAGGTCATATTTAAATATGTCTTTTTATCATGTCTTTTGTTTATTTTACATGTTGGGTGCCATACATATAAAAAATTCAAACTTCATTGGGAAGAATAGCTCAACAGGATGAGCTGCTGCCTACATGGTGGCGTCATGACACACTAAATGTTGGTTCAAGTCCTTGTTTGTGCACTGCTCAAATTCTTTACTGTTGATCTTCTCAGAAGAAACAGAAATAGGAGAACGAGCACATGTGTTCATAGGGAGATATAGCTCAGGAGGATGAGCGCTTGCTACTACTGGGGCAAAAGATTGTTGGTTTGAGTCCTTGTTTGGGCACTGCTCTAATTCTTTACTGTTGATCTTCTTCTCAGAAGAAACAGAAATAGGAGAACAAGCACTAAGGTACTTGCAGGTAGGTATAGCTCATTAGGATACGCACTCAGTGTTTGTTCAGCTCCTCTATAAGGAGGAATCATAACATACTTGGTGTTGGTTCGAATCCTTGTTCAGATGCTGTTCTCATTCTTTACTGTTGATCTTCTTCTGATGGAAACAGAAATAGGAGAACGAGCACACAGCTGTTCATAGGAAGGTATAGCTCAGTAAGATCAGTTCTTGCAATTGTAGTATTGGAGGATCAGTGGTTCGATTCCTGATTGAGGGCAAATGTTATTGTCAAAACTAAAGTAAACTCTTTAAAAAGACAGCAGAGCACATCTGCTACCCCCTGTAGGCTGCTCTGAGTTAGTGTCTCAATTAAAACAATTCAAATCTGACAATCAATCAATTAACAACATACAATTACGTGACACACACACACACACGTAAGTTTCCAAATGCACTGTAGTATGAACCCCCCCCCCCCCCTCAAAAAAAACCTCAACTGCCTCCCTATATAGGTGATGGGGTAGTGACCCCAACCCCCCACAGAATCAAAACTCAAATGAAAGAAAGTGAAAAAACAGAAATCTGACAATCACACCCATATGAGGTATGTGAAATATACATAAAAC
This sequence comes from Thunnus albacares, assembly GCF_914725855.1. Taxonomy (NCBI): domain Eukaryota; kingdom Metazoa; phylum Chordata; class Actinopteri; order Scombriformes; family Scombridae; genus Thunnus; species Thunnus albacares. The sequence goes on from NC_058129.1 coordinate 19,037,216, forward strand.
ATTTGAGTTTCTAAACAGTATCATTAAAGCGGCTACCTACTGTCATTATTATGTGCATCTAAGTAAGTAAGTAAGTAAGTAAGTAAACTAGTTTACTAGTAAGTAAAACTCTTCCAACATTTTTAAAAACATTCGTCTCAACTTGAGTAAAACATCAGCTGCTCATGGTTTCCCGTCCCATAACCCCCTGCTTCTACCTCTCCGAAGAGCCGGGGGAGGACACGGCCCCCCCCCGACCCCGCCTCTGCAGGATTGGACATTTGATGATCCAGGTCCTGACAACGGGCAGATTTGAACCAGACGCTGCATCGCTGACGCCTTACGGTCGCGAACAAACCCACCACGCCACCAAGTCCCCTTCACACTGAGAGCTTTTCTCCGGGCGCTTTTAAATCTTCACTTTGGATGTTGGACTTTAAAACTCAGCAAGGATCGAACCCACAACTTCAAAACTTCCAGAGCAGTCTTCTAACCTCCTGAGCCACCTGGCCTGCCACACTGATTGTAATTTCTTAGAGCTTTTCAGTCTTTACTTTTGGGTTTCTGACTTTAAAAGTAGTAAGCAGGGATTTAACCTACAACTTCCAAAGCAGTCTCCTAAGAGCTAGAGCCACAATGCCAGACATACTGATCAGGGTTTCTTAGAAGTTTTCATTCTTTTTTCAGGGTTACTGACTTTAAAATCAGTTGGCAAACTGAGGATTGAAACAACAGTCTCAAAGCTTCTAACCAGCCACTTAACTCTTTGAGCTATAGGAAGTTCTACTTGGTGGTTTTCTTGGTGGCCATCAAAAACAACACTCTCTTTTAGGTTTGAACCAACAAACTCAAAACTTCAGAGGACTAATCATAGAGATAGACCCTTATTCTTAAGAGCTTTTCAGTGTTTCCACTTTTTTTTGACTTTCAAAAATGAGAGTCCTTAAGGCTTGAACACACAACATTAAATCTTGAGTAGAGCTTTTCAATCTTTTCTTTGGGTTTTGGCCTTCAAAATAACTTCAGAGAACCTACCATACCTGTCATTGCTTGTTGGGAGCATTTCAGTCAGAACTTTTCAAGTTTTCAATGCAGGTGTTGGACTTCAAAATTCACTCTCAAGGATTAAAACCACAATCTCTAAAGTCTAAAGAATTTGTCTAACAACTGGAGGAAGACTCTTGAAGTGCTGATATTGAAGCTTTTCAGTATTTCCTGTGGGTGTCAACTTTCAAGCAAAGCCACAACCTTAAAGCCGCTTGGAGTTTCAGAGTGTCTTGTGAGGTTTTGTAGGCTTTTCTTTGAGTCTTCAAAATGCAAGGAGTGATTCAGGATCAAGTCCACAACCTCCAAACACTGCCCTAAACCCTTGAGCCATTGGGAAATAGACGCTTGTAGCATCCTGTCTCTTTTCTCTGGATGTCAGACTTCAAAATTCTTCCAGTGGCCTAAAGTTCAAACCCTGACGCTCTGAATGCCTAAGGGAGTCCATCACTTTGAGCCAATGGGACATGCAGTTTTTTGGTCTTTCCTCTAGTTATAAACCTACACTCAGCGCTCATTTGAATCAACATACTTTACATTGAAGAGCAGTAAGGTAGCTGGAGGAGAGCATTTCTCAGACCTTGTCTGACTTGTTTTCCACTGGGTGTTGGCCTTTAAAAAGTTTCAAAGGTTCAAGCCCACAACCACAAAACAGAAAAGTACCCTTTTTCCTCTTGCAGCCACTTGTGCTATAAGGGTTTCCTTTGGGTATTTACCCTCAATACATTGTTCTGCTATTTTGCAGTTACTTAAAGGTTTTGGCTTTCAAAACCTACTGACATGTTCAGGCTTGAATCCACAGATTCAAAACTGATCAAACTGTGCTGTGTTTTTTCTTTTTCTTTTTTTTTTTTGCCTGAGATTTTTAGTCATTGTTGGATGCGTTTCAAAACTCAAGTTTCAACATGCAACCTCAAAAAGTTACCATGTCACATATTCAGGAGTGACTAAAGTTTAAAAGCTTTCCAAGAGTGGAAATAAATGACATCACACACACATTAACAGCTGTAAAGTGAATGATTCTGTTGATTTATGTGTGTATGTGTGTGTTTTCAGGAAGCTGGTGAGCAGCCAAACCAGGAAAACAGAGATCCAGCCTGCAGAGAAAGATGACATTCACACACCAAACACACACACAGGACTGATATGAACACAGAACACAAAGTTCCTTCAGGTTCCTTTTTTTAGAGCTTGAAATTGAACCTGATTTAGAATGGATTCATATTACAGGGGGGAGGTGGGAGATGAAATATAGCGCTGAACAGCATTTTAACATTGGGGGAAATGAGAGGATATGTTCTGACTAAGCCAAAAGAGTCAAAAATCATATTCCTTTCAAATCTGAACACACAGACATGACACACATATTGATATCATTGAGTGTGACTTACACTTCCCAAGGATATCATTATTTCTGATGTCCATCGCCATTTGCAAAAAAAAGTGGTAATATTTTGAGAGCAAATTTGACTAAGTGTAAAAACAAGCCTGAAAGAGAACATTACATCAGCACATTTGATGAGCTTTTATGGGGTTTTACTCTCCAGATGGTTTTATTTTTTTCTGTCATCATATTGGTTAACAAACATGTTGGTGTTAACATGTTTCCATCTAAAAAAAAAACTCAGAGATCCACTTTAAAACACAAGGACATCACATCAAGGACATTATTACTGGGTTGGACGTGAAAAATGACCAAGCTGCAGGTTCAAGCTGTTCAAATCACTCCACCTCACCTACAGACAGTAATCCAGTCCCCATGAGGACTTTTTGTTTGCTTTGACTTTAATGATTTGTTTTGTTCTTGTATGTAGTTCTTAATTTTAATTAAAAGACCAAAAAACTGAGGGAGCACAACACCAATTTGAGTGTGATCAGCATGTGAGATTCATTTTTATCCCTCAGATTATGTTTTATGTTATTGGCGGTTGAAGGATGTCCATGACTTGAGAGGAGGTGTTTTAATGTCATGTTGAGTTTTTTTTTAGTCTTTTTTTTTTATCATCACTTTGTTTTGTTTTGTTGATCACTGTGAAAATAAACTGACCTGAAATGCAGTTTTTTCCTCTTGGTCATCATTGGTCAAAGTGAAGTGTGTGTTGTAGTAGTTATAAAGCTTTTTGTGACTCCAGTGTGAAATCTGATGAATTGCGTCAGGGGATGTCACATGTAAATGTTCAAGTGGATTATCTCAAAACTGTACTTGTGATTTGAGTTTTAGTTGCATCTCTGTCAGCTGTTTTGACTCTTCCAATGACATAAATGCATAAACATGCACTATAAATGGTTTCAGAGATATCAGACTTTATTCTTACAGTTGCAGCTCCCCCAGCAGGACAAACCAAGGACTTCAGCCTTTAAAACCACATTACTTTTTAAAAATGTATAATTTATTTATATATTTGTATATATTATATATATATATATAGGATGCTTTATATATATTTGGATTTTTTTTTTAATTGTTACCACTGTGTGGCAGGGGTTGTTGAGATTGTTTAATGAAAATTAATTTGCTCTTACATGTTTTTTTAATAGTAATTTTAAGTGTATGTTCACCTGAATTTAAAGACCAATTAAGAGATTTAATCAAAACTAAAACCCCCAAAACTCAAACTAGATATTTTCTAATTTTAAACACTTAAATCACATTTTAGTCACATTTATGTGTTCATTAAACATTTAGAAATCTGAAAGTCAATTAGAAAGCTGTAAAATGATTAAATCTCAGATGCATAAGATATTTTTTAAACATGGTTTTTAGATGCTTTGTGGACATTTTACAGATTATTTTAAGTTTATCACACACAAGTGACACATCTGAGGACAGTTTATGACGTCTGACTCTCTCATCTTTACATATTACAAATATTTCAGATCTTTGCATATATTGTAATGATATATATATATATATATTTTAAATCTAATGAAACATTTCTAAATGTAAATGGACAAAAATGTGCAGCAAAGTCTGTATAAATTAGATTTATTTATGATTCTCATACAGTATCTGATATGTAAAAACAATCCAAAAACAGCAAATAATTATTTAAAATCAAACCAAACTGACAGAATATCATCATCATCATCATCATCATCATTATTATATATAAACTATAAACACAGATAAATCTTAAGTGTCCATAAATACATAACACCATCCTCATCCCTGTTTACTGCTGAGGAGACATTTTAAAGACAGTAACAGATCCCAGAACTGAAGCTTTAAATACTGTTTTATATGAACGCACAGTGAAGAGCTCCCTCCAAAAGCAACTAAATCTTTGCCTGAAAGTTTAATTTGCTTATAGTTTTTTTATTATATTTATTCTAAAATTCAAGTTAATTCTAACTTTCTTCCAGTCCTTTTAACATCAAGCCTTCATTTTGTTTACAAAGTGTTTATTTTCAACTTAATTATAATTTAGTCTAGTAAAAAAAAGTCTATATTCTGTTGTACATTTGCTTCACTTTTTAAACGTTTTAAGGAAATTGATGTTTGTTTATTATAATTTGGGTGAAATATTCTAGTTATACCCCTTTCACCGTCACCACCACAATAACCTGTGAACATAAACAACAAACACATGTCACCCAGTTGAACAAAGTGCTAAGATTTCCGACGCTCCATAGGTCCCTGAACACAACTCTAAACTATTTTAACTTTCAAGTGATTTCTGGAGCCAAAAAGTGACATTTAGTAACATTTTAGTTTCTTCATCTTTTCAATTTAAATGTTGAATTGTGATATATTTTAAGGCACCGAACACCATCTGTTGGCAGTTTGATCGCAAAAACTGTGTGAAAAAATTTTTTTTTTATCCGGTTAATAAACGTTTTATTGGAGCTTAACTGAAGCCTTTTAAAAAGGGACACAGCAATGTGTACGAAACTATTTTAAAATATATATTTTCAACTTCACATTAATTATAATTTCCAAATTCTCAACTAAATTGTGTTGTTATGTTGAGATAAAATCTTTTTGCATTTGTTTCTAATCATTTCACGATCATGAAAGAACAAAATATGCAAACATTTAATGTAACTGGTCTGTAATTTTTAAATTATTTCCAAGAAATTTCCTAGGATGAATGATTTTTTGGTGCTAATAATTGGAAATAGTGTACAATTGGTGCATTTTAAATTAATTAATTAACTTCTAAATTTAAAGTAGTAAGTCTTTTCATCAGTGTACAGCAGGTCAGCTAAACATTCAAAATGTGAAGTTTGTCCACAGACAACATTGTTTTTCCTTAAATTTTCTAAAATTCGTGCCAAATTACAGATATTTTTTGAGGAAATTTTATAGAAAATGATTAAGAAATTACAGACCCCTAAAATAAAGCACTATCTAAACGCTCCCTTGACCCCTCCTGGCGCCTGTAGAAACTGACCACCAGGGGGCGACAGTCAGTATGTGACGAAGTTAGCGGGGAAGATCCCAACTCGCCCGTCGTCCAGTTGGCCCTCCCACCAGTCGTACTGGGATTCGGTCTTGGTGATGACGGTGATGCGGTCCCCGGGAGCGAAGCTCAGGTCTCCCGGCTGCTGACCTGTGAATGGATGGGTCGCCGTGACGACTAGCTGCCCACTGGCCCCACCCATCGATGGTCCACCTAGAGGGAAAAACAAAAACAAAGAAAAATGTAAACATGTTGGAGACTTTTATTAAATTAAACTTTAGGATCAGTTTAGATTTAGTTCAAATGTATGTTTATTTTCAATCATGTTATTCAATAAAATTAATAGTAACTAGTCATTACAGTAAGATAAAAAGAGACATTAAACTAAATCTAAAGACGATTTAGAAGACTTAATTTTACGTATATTTGTATTTTCATTGTTTTCTGCCATTTAACTCAACATTTTCATGGCTTGCTTGATTTTTATGTTTTGTAAAACTTACAATCAATTTAACTTTAAGGGCTATAATATATATATATATCATGAGAGAGATAAAGCAGAAACTTTGAAAATATTTCAGAATATTGTAGAGTAATTCAACACGAATAAACAAAACAAAAAAAAAAGTTGAATGTGAATTAAGCAAAACACATTTTAAATAAATGACTCCAGGTAGTTTTGTTTTTAAATGACCTGCGATTCTTGTAATCTTTGCTCCTTTGCAGTTTGAAAGCACTAATACTGTAATGTAATTGTAATATATTATATTTTTTAAACCAAATATTTCACAGCTTCAGTTGTCTCATAGTCAGTCAGTCAGTTTCTGGAAGTGAAGATTGAAAAACAAAGTAAAAGTTTTTCCTTTCGCAGCGTAAAAAAAAACACCACAAAAACATAAAAATATAATAACGAAGACAATAAAAACACAGCAAGACAACTGAAGACATTTAGAAGTGACGATACTCTGCACGCAATTCAGAATAAAATATTTATGTTAAAAGGAAGAAAAACAGCAACTAGAAGAATAAAGATAAGAAAAATAAAGTGCTGATGTGCGTGAGGCAGTTTATAATGTTGCATCTTGTTTTCAGAAACCAGTAAAATACAGTTTGTTGATTATTCAGCTTGTATCTGGTTTATATCACTATAAACTGAAAACATTTGACATTTGAAGACGTCAGCCTGAACTCTGAGAAGTAACTTTGTGACATTTTATAGACCAAAAGATTAATAGATGATGGAAATAACAGTTAGTTAGAGCTTCAGGATCCTCAGAGGATAAATTCTACTGATGTTGTCAGGACTTTTGCACATTTAATATTATAATATCCTTCCTTTTAATCCAGTATGCTTATAGTTCTAACTATGATACTTTCATGTAGTGACCACTAGAGGAAGCTGCAGCCTTAAAACTGACACTCAAAATGCTGCAAGTGTGTGTTAAAGAGTGAAAATGAAAACAGTTAATGTTCAGCTCACACACACACACACACACACACACACACACACACACACACACACACACACACGGGATATCAGTGGGTCGGTGTGTGTTGATATTGGCTGCTTCATCAAGGTTACAAGTTAATAACAAACCAGAGTACAGACACACATTAACTTCCATTTTCTAACAAGGTGTGTGTGTGTGTGTGTGTGTGTGTGTGTGTGTGTGTGTGTGTGTGTGTTGCGGTGAGCTACTACAGCAAAGAAAACACGGATTATCTGTCAAAGGAGGAAGTCAAGAAGAAAAAAAAGGGGGGAGAGAAAGACGTAAAAAAGGAAAGACTTGAAGAGGTTGAAGAAAGGAGGAGGTGGAAGTGAAGACGAGGAAGACGAGGAAGAAGAGGAGACGATGTCATTAAAAGAGCAGCAGTCAAAACTCAAACGATGGAAAACATGATGGAAATATGATATTTCTGTTTGCGTCATGTATTGATTTGATTCTCCTCATCGCTCCACGCAGATCTGATGTCTTCAGCTCTTCAGTGACGTTTAAGTCACATGATTCATGTACGTCATCATGGACTCACTCTGTTTACATTTGTTTTTCAAAGCGAATAAACGCGAATAAAAACAGGTGGATGGAAACAAACCTAGAGAAGGAAATGAAGAGGTAAAGAGGAAGATGAGCAGGTAAAGAGATGAAGAGGGAGGTAAACAAGTAAAGGAAGAGCTGTGAAGCACCAAAGAAGAAGGTAAAGTAAGAAATAAGCAAAGAAGGAAGAAAGGAAGTAGAGAAAGGAGGAGGTAAAGACCATAAAACAGTAAAGGGAGATAAAGAAGAAAAAAGTAAAGCAAAGGAAATAAGGAAGGACAAGAGGAAGTAAACAATGAGAGGGAGGTAAAGAAGGGAGGAAAGTGGTGGAGGAGATGTTAAGATGGAAGAAAAGGAGGAAGAACATCTGCTGCGTGAAGATGAATAAAAGGTAAAAGCTCACCTGAGGTTGCAGATTTATAGATGGAGATGCTTGGGTAGAGAGCGTTTTTACTTCCTGTACTTCCACCTGCACACACACACACACACACACACACAGATCCTTACACACTGTTTACATCATATATTAAACAGGAAAAACTCAGAATAAACCACGTTTTCCTTAAATTTTACTGGAACTTTACCAGTGTTGGTTGGTAGCTGCTGGAAGCTGGTCGCTGCCTTCTGCTGAGGAGGAGCTGGAGGTCTGGATGGAGGAAGAGACGACTGAAAAGAGACAGAGAAAGAGAAATAAGAGAACATTTTAGTAATAAACAGAAAATAAATGATTGCAGGAAGATGAGAGACATTTCTGGGAAAGTTGGAAGCTGAAAATGCCTAAAAAAAAAGCATCAAACAAAACTGTAGTTCTTCAAAAAACTTAAAAGATATCAAAAAGCTGAATGAAAATGACTTTCCATGTCGGCCGTTTGGTTTAAAATTTGAAGTCTGGAGCTCAAACTTTGCTTGAGCAGTTCTGTCAATCATGTGTTAGTTTATAGATAATGATTTAATTTAAAAGTTGTAGACAGTTTGTGTCATTTACCTTTGCAGGCATGTTCTTGCTGGTCCAGTCGGCAGTGTAGGCCTCAGCGTAGGCGTCCAGGATGTGGTAGAGGTCGTAGCACTCTGACGGTGGCTCCACATCACCATTCAAAATGGAAGATGCTCGGATGTCCTGGGAGTAGAACCTGCAACCAACGCAAAAACTCACCATTTATTTGTGTTCAAACACTGATTCAGAAGAGACAAAAAGTTTAAGTTTAGATTGTACATACTTGCGGTTCGTGTCTTTGCGCTCGATCAGGTAGGATCCCTCCAGAGAAATACCAGCAAACAAACCTCTGGACCTGCAGTAAGTGAAGACCGCCGCTGTGCTGCGCAGAGCAACATCAGCCTCCACATTCCTGAAAGACAGAAACAATCATTATCACTGTGGCGTTCCACAGGGCGCAATCCTAGATCCTCTATTATTCTCTGTTTCTAAAGCTGAGGCTTGTTTCAGGGCTTTTTCCATCTCTGTTTCTCAGGCAAATGTGTTTCTACTCATGAACTGGCTGCTAAAAATGAAACATTTAGTCATTAAAAAAGGCGAGAGAAGGTCGATATTTTTGTGGTGTTCTACAGATTTTTGAAGTTAATGTTTCAGGACTCATTTAGTCACCCTTTCTGAAAAGCTGAAATGTGATACAGTAATTTTATTTCTGTGTTCCAAGTTAATTTTGTGTATCTAAGCATTTTGAAAGAGCAAGGTCATAATCTCTGTGGTGTTCCACAAGGCACACACCTTCTTTGTTTTTAAAGCTGAAGTTAGTTTCAGGGCGTATCCCATCATCGTTTCTGTAAAGCTGAAACATGGTACTGGTGTTTTTTGTCTATATTAAAAGAGATAAAGCGTATTTAATCATGTACTGCCAGGAAAAAAGTAGCTATTCCAGTATTTTATCTCTGGTGTTCCACAAGGCATAATCCTAGGTCCTCAGTTGTTCTTCATTTTTATATCTGAAGCTTATTTCAGTTTGTGTTTCTTATTTTGTTGCTGTTTCTGAAAAAGCTGAAACATAATTCTTGGATTTTCTGTCTCCACTCAAAGATTACTGTGCATCCAATAAAATACTGGCTGGTAAGAAGTGATTATGTCAGTATTTTGAAGAGGAGAGAAGGTTATTATTTCTGTTACTGGGGTTCCAAAGGGGCAAAATTGTTTGGACTTCTGTTGTTCTCTTTTTTTTAAATTTTGAAGCTTATTTCACTGCTGTTTCTGAAAAGCTGACACATGACATTGGTATTTTATGTCTGAATATTTCAAGATCCATTACTGTACCTGCTGGTAAATACTGAACATCCTGTCATTTGGAGACAAACTCACGTTAAACTCCAGAACAGTTCATGTCAGTTCACTTTATTTTCTTTCTGTCTGCAGCTCAGTTCTTCAATAGGAACAGTCAGACAACCATTCTGATGTCAGCTTTTACCTGTAACTCAAATACCTGGTCCCGCCCACCAACACCTGCCAACACACACACACGCTCGCCAAAACCTGTTGAACTGCACTGAAACAACACTGACCTCCTTATTCTAAAATTAACACCACACATAAATCACAGCCTCTACAGTAAAGCTGATGTAACAGCTGTAGAGATTTAACAGTATTAGTTTGTGTTTCTGCTTCAGGCTTCAAAACAAAAACACATCAGCTGTCATTAAATATCTCGTAAATCCTGAGGCAGAATAAAACATTAATGCCAAAGCTGTAATTTACATCAAAAGCCCAGATTGGAGGCAATTAAGAGACAGACAGTAAGAGTGAGAGTGCAGGTGCTCACCTGCCCAAAGGTCCCACGGCGACCGTGCAGTTCCCGCCCAGCGTCAGGTTCCCGCCTTTTGTGAATGCCTCGATGGCCCGCCGCTGGTTCAGGATGATCACCAGGTCTGACACCTGAAGGGGTTTCAAAAATGTACTTTTATTTATTTATTTCAGATGTGTGTGTTTGCCAGGTGGTACACTGGTGCATTCAAGGGCAATCTGACATCTGACTTTTGACAGCCGCCTAACAGATCACTGAACTGATGAATTCTCATTTTTCTGTCCTAAATTCATATATACTTAAAAAAGGAACAAAAACTTAGCCAATGAGGTACAAAACAAATCATTTCAATAATTTTCTTGAATCAAGTTTTCTTTGTATTGCAGCTGTGTGCTTTATTCTGTCTGGTCTCGAGTACATTCCCAGAAAAATCCCAAAATGAGGAAAACTTGTTTCAGTTCATTTTTCATTGCCTAGAATTAATCTGGGTCTTGAAAAGAAGATGATTTTCTGATGTTATGAGTGACATAAATCATTGTGAACGTGTTTGAAAGCTAAAACAGCCTGTTTCAGACAGAGGCTGAACTGAGGGGCTGAATAAAAAGACCATTACAAGATAAATAAGAAGTTTTTAACTGGAAAACATGCAAAGATATTCCAGTAGAGCCCCAGAATATAAATATAGACCATGAAATGTGCAGAATATGTCCTCTTTAAAAAAAAATCTTATACATTTCGTTCATTTATTGTTCACTCACCTCCACCCCGATCTCAAAGCCTCCTCCCAGACCGGCGATGCCGATGGCGGAAGGCGCCGACCAACCTGAAAACACACAAACACAGTAAAAGCAAATGTGTTGATTATTCTTTGGAGAGATTCCTCTTATCAAGTTTGACAGATTTCCTCCTTTGCTGTTTCTATATTTAATTACAAAATTACAATTTTGATTATATTTATATATCATAAGTCTTGAATTTTTAGGTCTTTTTATCAGCTTTTAGTTTCTTTCCTCTCCTGTACAAGCATAGATAAGTATATGAAGGTAAAAGTGTTTAAGCATTTAATCATATTTTTTTTAAAAATGTGTAAACAAATAAATACAAAGAGCAGACAAATGAACACACATGCATCTACTCGACCAGACATTCTTCACAAACATCTCAGAAGCAAAGGTCCGTTTCTCTTCCTGCATGTTGGTTTTTATTGTTATTTGTGTGATTTTTAACCTTTGCAAAGAAAAGCTCAAACACATGACATCCTGTCTGCATCATGTAGTAACTGTATAAGTTTTATACTGTGGAGATATGAAAGAAAGAAAGAAATAAGAGTAGAAAATGTTCTAGCAACAAAGTAGAACAGTTTGTCCTGATGTTTCTTGTGTGTTTTTTGTTGAGGAAGCATCTCTTATATAATAAATGTAATAAATATTCACATCCTTTACTTCATCCTTCCCTCTCTGCTTCTTCTTCTTTTTTATCTGCGTCCTCCTTTTTCTTCTCACCAATAAAAGTTTTTAAAATGAAACAGTTGGATGTTGCTAAATTTGGCTCTCAATAAAAAAATCAAGAATTCATTTCTGTGGTTTTTCTTGGCGCTGGCGTTTCCAGATTCAGCTGAACTAAAAAGCAGAAAAAGAGAAGCAGGCGATAGAATCCTCCGTGTGATCCTCCGACATCCGTCGCCCGAGTGCTACACTCGCCACCGCCGGACGTGTAATTATCACCAGTAACCACATCAGATGACTGCTCCCAACGCTGCAGGGAGGTTTGTCTGTTTGTCACCACAGCAACGAAAAATGTGCCAAAAAACAAGAAATCACCGGAGGGGGAGGCGGGGGGGGGGGCACACTGAAACGCGACAAGATGACCTCTGACCTTCCCGTGTGAAGAGTTTTAATAAAACGTTAGAGACGTTGCATTTTTGCGATGTCTTACGTCTGTCGGACAGCCTGGCGATGACGATGCCGCTGCCTCCTCTCGCTGTGATCATGAAACCGGCCTTGATGACGGAAATGATGGCCAGACCCTCCGCCTTCGCTATCACATGAGCTGCAACAAACACACATTTCACATAATAAAACACATTAAAATACACACTTAATACGTTAAAAACTTCCTTCTTCCTTCCATCTCCGTCCTCGCAAAAACGCTGCCATCATTTTACAATTTTAGAGACGACTGAATACAGCAACAGTTAGTCAAATATCTGCTGGTTGCAGCTTCTCAGATGTGACGATTTGAAGCTTTTCTGTGTCATGCACGACTGTAAACTGAATATCTTTGAATGTTTGACTGCCGAAACTCTAAACTCTAAGAAATAATAACTTGCATTTTTCACTGTTAACTGACATTTTATGGACAAAACAATGAATCAATAATGAAAACAATCATTAGTTGCAACTCTTTGTGAAACTAATCTATTTTATGTTGAATTTGTGGTTTGAATTTGGCTCTTTTATATTTACAGAAGGTCATTTTACATTTTGCAATTTCAAAAACTTCATCAACAACAAATTCAGATAGAAAAAGTTGCTTATCAGTAACCCAGGTATTAAACTTTGAATTTTGGTGTCTGAATTAAATCCAAATGTTGTAAACTTTATTAAAAGTTGAATCTTTTATTTAAATTTGAAGAAAATTGAGCCAAAATTAAGGATGTAAGTGCATATCTAATGAATCCGACTGTATTTTACATCTTATGTGGAAGTCAAAGATCTTTAGTGTCACAGTTTAGAGCTGCTGTTTTTCCTCTGGAGTTTCAGGTTTGCAGATTAAAAAAATATTAAAAATATTCAGGAGGAAAACACTGTTTGATCTGTGATTTGGGTGAAGTGAAAAGTCTTTTTTGACAGAATATATTATGATGATTTAAAAAAAGTTAATTTTCCATGAAATGTCTCCACAAAACCCTGAAAAATCTTCTGCTGATCAAAAACTGGAATGTATGTTTAATTTTGATGTGTTTAAGTTTTCTAACTTTGTCTCAAAAAGCCTGGAACATAAGAAATGTTTACTCTGGTTTCTGCAGAACTACACAGCAAATGTTTTCCAATGTGTCTTGGACTTTTGGAAATGTAAACGCTGCAGTCGGGTCCTGGCTTGAATTTGTGGTTGTATAAATGACACAATAATAATTACATTACAAAAACGACTGGATGAATCTGAGCAGACAGAATATGTTGTTTTCATTACTGGACACTTGAATTTTGTATCTGAATGTTTGGATCCTAAAAACATACTTAAAATTTGAGATCTTAATATTTCTGTAAATGATTGTTTTCCTGTTGAACTTGTTACTTCTTTTCTCTCTTTGAGTGTGGAACAGGAAATATAGTCACACCTACAGCTGGTAATGTTCAATATTTTAACTAAAAATTGAATAAAATGAAATTAGTATGAAAAGCTGTCAGGTATCAAAAGTTGGCATTTGTTTGCTTTGTCACATTTTTAGGTTTTTTACTCTTTCTAAATCAATAATTGTTTTCTTTATTTAACAATAATGTAACAAGAGGTTTGTTGTATTTTGTTCAATTATAAAAAAAATTAGTTAAAACATGTTTTCATTCCTCAGGTATCAATAAAATGTTGTGGTTGAGTCGTGAAACCTACGGGGGATGAGTTTGTCGGGTCCGTTCCTGTTGGAGATTTCGGTGAAGTCTCTCAGGATTTTGGCGGCTTTCTTGGCCTCCGACTTCAGATTGGACGGGATGGGGTTACTCACTGCGGACACACAAACGATGAGAATGACAGTTTGGCCACACATACAGTAAAAAAAAACAACTTTTTGTCAACTTCACACCACCACGTCCTTGTTAACGCCATCTTATCTGATCTACATCTGTGCCAACAGAAGTTGAGCAAACTTTATAGAAAGTAACGATTGTGAGACTTTTATTGGTAAAACAAACGGATCAGTCTGACTGGGAGCTTCTTGTTCAGGTTTATCCTGGGATCTGAAGACCTGTCACACTGACCCATCATGCAGAAGACTACCATATACTTTAAATTTATTATTTTAATTAGAAATTTAAGTCTTGATTTGATCCAAAAAAAACTTTATTCAGGTGATTCAGGCTGCAAAAGCGATGATATGATTTAAATCAGTATTATTCTAAAATTAAATGAGACCACACTCTTCATATGTGCAAAATAAAAACTTAAATAGTTAATTGTTAGTTTTAATTGCAGTTTACAGCTCAATATGGTTATATTAATTATAGTAGTTGAAGTCATAAAGTTGATTAATCTGCAATTAGTCATGCCAAATATTTCCTGGTTGCAGCTTCACTCATGTCACAATATGAAGATTTTCTTCGTCATACATGATAGTGAACTTGATATCGATGAGTTTTTGATGGATCATTGGACCAAACAAGATATCTGAAGATGTCACCTTTGATTTTGGGAAATTATAGTAATTTCTTACTATTTTCTGACATTTTATAGACATAATAATTATTCCATTGATCAAATAATTGTTTTGTACATAAAATCAGGATATTGCGGAAAGATTTTCAGAGTTAATGCTTCTTTAGGAAAATCAAGGAGCATCTTGGTTTGATTGACAGGTGTCTCATCTTGTAACACTCGAGCTCAAACCTCTTTTGTAACAAACATTATTTGATACATTTCTAAAGTTTTGTAACATGCATGATCTCTGGCGTGTCTGCTGTAGCTGGAGGGCGAGGTGGAGCTGTGTTGGTGCAGCTGAAGGAGAGCTTTGTTAGCGTGTTGTAGCTCAGCTGAGGATGGGATGTTCCAGTGTGTCGTTGTGTCATGTGTTAGGAATGTGCTGGCTGCAGCAGGCGGCATGTTGGCAGACTGGTCTGAGTCTGCTGTCACAGTTTGGGACTCTGACAGCAGATACAGGAAGCTGGCACTACAGGTCAGGATCGATAGTTTCAACCTAGAACAATTATTTTCACCAAGGAGGTTCTGCTTTTAGTCTCCCCTTTTTATATGTTGATGTATCTCTCAAAAACTTAGAAGATTAAGTCATGACCTAAGAACAAACCTTTAGCTTTTGGTATAAATCCAGGATTTTTAAAAAGGCAAAACAGCTCATTACAACTAGAAACATGATGACAACACTAAAAGGAATTTTGACAGGTCAAGAAACACAAGCAACCAGACGATCAGACAGACCATAGAACCACAGACAATCTGACTAGAACCTACTCGTAGACAAACAGAACCTAAAATACCTCTAGAATCTCTGCAAATATGACAAAAAGCTTTAGGACCTCCTCATAGATGAGTCTGTGGTCCTCATAGACTTTTAGAACGACTGCTAGAACCTCCTCATAGATGACAAAAAGCTTTAACACCTCCTCATAGATGACAAAAAGCTTTAGGACCTCCTCATAGATGACTCTGATCTCCTCATAGACTTTTAGAGTGACTGATAGAACGTCCTCATAGATGGTAAGATGCTCTTTTAGCGGTCTTTGAGGAGGTTCTAGTAGTTGTTTAGGTTCTGGTCAGCTGCTCATTTAGGTGTCTGTAGTGGTCTTTGATCTGGTTCTAGTCCCTGAGGAGGTTCTAG
Organism: Thunnus albacares; assembly: GCF_914725855.1. Classification (NCBI taxonomy): domain Eukaryota; kingdom Metazoa; phylum Chordata; class Actinopteri; order Scombriformes; family Scombridae; genus Thunnus; species Thunnus albacares. The sequence continues at coordinate 19,052,970 of NC_058129.1, forward strand.
TCCTCTAGAAGGTTCTGTGGTCTGTAGAGGTCTTTGAAGAGGTTCAATTGTTTGTTTGTTTTTTTAGGTACTTGTCATCTATGTGGGTTAAGTGAAGAGGATCTAGTGGGTTTTGAGGATGTTCTAGCCATCTCTGAGGAGGTTCTAATTGTCACCATAGAGGTTCTATTGATCTTTTAGATTCTATTAATCTATGAAGACTTACTTTGGTCTTTGAGGAGGTTCTAGTGTCAAGGAAGCTCTGGTTATTTTCAAGGAGATTGTATTGGTCTTTGAGAAGCTTCTAGTGTTTTCTTATGATCTAGTCATCACTGAGGAGTTTTAAATGATTTGAGGAGGTTCTATTCATCTTTTAGCCTGTAGCTGTATAGACTCTAGTCAGCTGATCATTGAGGAATTTGTAGTTGAAGAAGTTTCTAATAGCTGAGGAGGTTCTAGTTCTCCAGGAGGAGGTTCTATTGGCCTTTTCAGTTCTAGTTGTATGTTCAAGTGTTTGTTGAGGAGATTCTACTGCAAATTCTAGTGGTATTTTAGTTTCTAATTCATGTTTATAGTGGTCTGTAGTGGTCTTTGAGAGTGTTCTGGTTGTCTATGAGGAGGTTCTAGTGTCAACAGATGCGGTGTAGTAAAAATATCGCCTTCTGAAATGTCAATACCATCAAAACAGCAGTTAAATATAGCAACTGATTAAAGGCCTTTGTGTGTATTATGTGTAGGGATAATGAAAGATCAGTTCTCAGTATTTCTGTTCTGTAAACACAATGGGGTGGAAGCTTTAATATTCAGACTGGTAGAGGTGGAGTCATTAAAGACCAAAACACACATTGTTTGTTTGACGCAGTGTTGTGACTCAGTCATTAAGTAGCTCATTGAAAGGTGATACAGATCTGAAAATAAATGTGAATGAAGGAAGAGTTTGATTGACGGGTTCATAAAGTAATTAAAACCATTTAATTAGATTTCATTCATTCAAATTACAACATAAATTACATCAGCAGCCCCCACTTACTGAATGAATTATAGTGTGTGACGTCATCACTGTCACCATGACGATGCTTCATAATTTTACCTCAAGCCAATTACCTGCTAAATGACTAATTAACCAGTCACCATCTCCGAGACCAAACTCAGTCACAGCAGAGCTAATTAACACTTAATGGGAGCTCATTAACATTAACGAGCTGTCAGAGATTCATCACAGCAGTGTTGCCGTGCAGACGGCCATGTGCAATCCATCGTATAATAGATCAATATTTTGTCCTCATTTACATAAACGTAGAAGTAAAAGTACTAGAAACCCCCTGATGAGATCTGAACCTCCTCCTAAAACCTCCTCAGCTACCAGAACCAGATCAAAGACCACTACAAACTCCTCAATGATAGGATACAAGATGACAGCTTACACTGAAATTCATTTTGTAGGCAGTTCAGTTTAAGGAGGTCAACACACAGATGTACAAAACACATCAAAGAGTCAAAACAATCACACATATAACATCATATCCTCTGGATTCAGACCTCAACAACCACTGAAACCTCCTCAATGATGACCTGATCCTAAGAGACCACTAGTAAAGACCAATAGAACCTCCTTAAAGAACTAAAGAAAATCCTCATTTTGAATAGAATCTAAAAGATCACTAAAACCCCCTCAGAAACGACAAGAACCTCCCCAAATTCTACTTAAAACTCCTCATTGGTTAGTTCCTTATAGAATCTCCTTGAGGATGACTAGAACCTCCTCAAAGACATATAACACCTAAAAGATAACTAGAACCTTGTCAGAGATTACTTGAACCTTCTCACAGACAACTAAAAACTCCTCATCGATTACTAGACGCTGAAAGACCACTAGAACCTCCTAAAAGATGACAAGAACCTTCTCAACGACGACTAAAAATTCCTCATTGATAATTAGATCTTAAAAGACCACTAGAACCTCCTTAAAGAGCAATATAAACTCCTCATACAAAAATAACACCTGAAAGACGACTAAAACCCACTCAAAGACCATTAGAGCCTAATTGAAGATGACTAGAACCTTCTCAAAGACCAAAAGAAACTCCTCATAGACAAATAACACCTAAAAGACGCCTAGAACCTCTCTAAAGACAGCTAAAAACTCCTCATTGATGACTAGAGCCTAAGAGAGCCCCCCCCAAAAAACAACTTGAACAATATGACAACAAACTAAAACAGCACCAGAACATTTGTCCAGTTTTTCCTTCAGTAGTTGTTCCCTTTTCTGTAAAAATATGTTCTCATTTTCTGTTGTGTGGTGCACTGTTAAACAACATGAGACTGAAATATGCAGCAGCTGTTTAAACTGAGCCTCAGTGAGTGATTTCTACAGTTAACAGACTAGAAACATGTTCTGTTAGAACCTGTAGATCCTGCGAAACTGGAACAGAGTCAGAAAAACAGAAACAGAAATAAAAGAGAATCACAGAACAGAGTAAAAAGATAAATGCAGCAGAGATCTTCAATTGTTTCAAATCAATCCTTCAGTTCTTATAAACTTACTTTTCTGTCTTTTCCTTCTTTTCCTCTGCTCTGGATGTTTACCTGCGGACAGGTGAGCTGCGCGCGGCTCTCTCTTCTCCTCACTTCACTTCCGCCTCACCTGATCTCTCCCACGTTGCTAAAAAGGTTGAAATGATAATAATAATAATAAATCGAGCCCACCTGGACGGTGAAAGCAGGTGGGCGGAGCTAAATGTAGATGATTATCAGCGACCTCAAACACAAACAGGTGAGAAGAAATGAATTAACGGTTTGAGTGTTGCTAAGGAGACAGGCGCCGCGCGGACAGCCCAGAGCTGCTGTTTGGTATCAACTGGGCGCGTTCCCGTGTGGGATTGTAGCTCGACTGGGCGCGTTCATGAGAGGAGCTCTTTGTATTCCCTGAGTTCAGTCTCGCAGGCTGACCTCGCGCTCAGTCTTCCAGGCATCTGATTGATGGAGCTTTCTTTCTTATTTCTTTCTTTCTTTTTTTATTTTAATAAAACTTTGCATATTACAATGCATATTAAAAATGAAATGCATATTGAAATTGTTAACTTTAACTATTATAATTTACTTATATTTATTTTGTTTTGTTTTAAAGTTTCAACTATATTTTTTATATTTTTCTGTAAAACACACAACTTCTGTTGTTTTTAAATGTGCTCTGTAGATAAATAACGTGCACAAGAGACACGATAATCACACCCAAATCTATCCCAACCCAACAACAACAGTATTATCTCTGGCAGTTTAGTAATTAATTATAACAATAATAATAAGATAATAAGGTAGCAGGGGAAAGTAATAATAGCAGTAATTATAACAATGATAACAATACAAATGAAAGTAGGTTAAAAATAAAAAGAAGGAGGAATCAAATTGATTAACAGAAGAGAGAGTAAATTCTGATTGGTGGGGATGCCTGGGAGTCTGAGCTCAGGGAAAAATATTTAAAAAAAAATACTTATCAGCTAGAGATATAACCATAACTATTATATAATATTTGCTGAGTATACACTGTTCAATGATGTTAATATACTCATTAAACAGTGTATATGCAGCAAATAGTACATTATAGTTGTATCTCTGGTCTCTATTTTATTTTTATTGATTCTACTTATTTTTATATTTGATTTAGTTTATTTAGTTATTGTATCTGATTTAATTGTATTTGTTTCTTTTACCTGTTTCACTGTTTTTGTATTTTGATGTCAAGCGGCTGCTGTAACACTTTAATTTCCCTTTGGGATTAATAAAGTACTCGTACACATCAAAAACATTTTTCCCAAAGAAAGTTTCTGACATTGTAGGTCATTTTTATCACGCTGATGTTTGTCCAAGTGCTCATTTTTCTGATAAGTTTGTTTTTAAGTGGTTACTTGACGATATAAAAAGGGGGCGTGGCGTCATGATTGACGTCAGGCCAACTCTACTGCTCAGACTCTGGCTTTAAATCACGCCACACAAGCAAGATGGCCGCTCCTGGAAAGGAGATATTTTGGCTTCACTTTCACATAGCGGCAGGAAGTGGAGACGCATCGTCCATCTTTATATACAGTCAGTGATCGCGCCCTGTTCTTATGGAATAACCTCCCTGCTGACGTCAGACTTAACCTACAATTAGTTGCCTTTAATTGAGTCCTTCATGACCTTGTACTGCACGGCGAGTCGGTTTCTGTCTCCAAGCACTGTCCTGCCAATGAGTTAATTGATCATTGCGACTGTTGCATCCCTCTAATCTTTGTTCCCTAAACACATGAGCATCTAAGCTGTGAACTTCTGTCTCTTCTCTCCCTGTTCTCTCCTCCGGTCCTCTCTTGTCTCTCAGGCATCTCTTGCTGGACCAGCACCCATCCTGGACCCGCCCTTCTTTCCTGAGGTTTTGGATCTGGTTCTCCATCCTGCAGGAGTTCAGCCTCACCTCATGTCTCTCTCTGAATGATGCTTCTCTCTCTCCTGTGTCAATAATCTCCTCTGTTTATGTGATGGTGTACTGTGAGTCTCCCCTGTGTGCAGGTGTACTCTGTCCTCCTGTCAGGTCTCCATGGTGATGGAAGTCACATGGCTCAGGTCCTATTCTGCTCTAGTGGTGCCTGGAAGCTGCTCTCCATCCTCTTCATCTCCATCTTCATACATATTATAAATCCATTATAATGTTGTTATCATAATCAATGCTGTATTCTGTAATTTGAGTTCTATTCTGTAAAAACATCTATCACACGTCTGTCCGTCCTGGGAGAGGATCCCTCCTCTGTTGCTCTTCCTGAGCTTTTTAGAGTTTTTCCTTATTTGAATCAAGGGTCTGAGGACAGAGGAGCCCCCCCCATAGTATGAACTATGAAATAGTTCATACTTTCATTCTGTCACTACAAAGTCCTTATTATTGACTCATTTATGATTACTGAATATTATTGGAGTGATTTTCTGTAGGGTCACGATGCTCTTTAACCGGTAAATCTTTGATTTAAATTGGAGAGTTCACACAAACATCAGTTGTCTTTTTGCAAAATATCTGTAATTTCTGAAATGACCAATAATAAAATAAAGAATTTAAATAATCTCTTTTAATGTTTGAATAAGAATGAAAAAGATGAATAAATGTAGACTGTATAGTAGTTGTTCCCTTATGAAAAAAACCTGTGAATATTGATGTTCAGACAAATTTCTGAAACCTACACCAGCCTATTATGTATAAGTGAAAATGTTATTTCACATCTTTACTCATGATGTGATACCTTTCACATCTGAAATATCAGAAAATCACATTTGTATGTATGTTTTTTTTGTATTTTCTCTTTTCAGCATCTTGTATGTCATGTATGAATCAGGTTTGGGTGTATTTTTGGACGTGGATGTGCTCAGACGGCAGGTCTCAGATCAGTTCAGGAGCTAAACCTTCCTCTCTAACCGCACATGGAGATGCTGAGATGTTGAAAACCTTCCCATGTTTGGCCAGAATCAGGACCGCTGACATTTTCTCACAGTTAACGTGATAATGTCACGTCTTATTATTAATCCGCCTGCAGGGAAATAAGCAGCTCTCCTCAGGGAGGTCAGAGGTCAGGAGCTGGGAGAGTCGAGGGAACGAGTTTCTTTAATAACTGTAGAGCAGCCACATCAAACAGAGTTATTTATTTGTTTCTTCACACAGACTTTAAAATGAAACGGTTGAAACACTATATGAGTAATTAGAGTAATAGCTGCAAGCACAAATTCATCAACTGAGCTTTAGAGCAGAGAGAAAACATCATTTAAAGGTTTCGGCTCTTTCTCAAATTACATCAAGTACCACGATTTAAAGCCGATAAAGTTCAGTAATGTGAGGTTTAAATGGTGCAGAGTACAGTTAATGTGCAGGTCACGGTGGTGACATAAGAGTCGTGGGATCTAAACCAAGCAAGAGTCGAGACAAAATGTCAAACACGCAAAATGAGAGACGAATTTAAAAACACTTTCAGGGACACTAAAGACATTTCAAAGATTTTTGGAAAATGTGTCTAAAATGATGCAAAAGACATGTAGAATATTTGCATTTTATGGAGTGATGCAGCCATAAAAATATAGGGTCTTTGTATTTTTTCTAAGTCTGTTTATCATACGGTAACATGACGGAGGCCGTAATCCCAAGAAAAACATATACCCTATAGATCGAAAATTCAGTCGCCAAAAATGACCTATAGTTACGTTTGAGTGACAGATGCCATCTAGTGGCCGTAGTCATTATGACCCAGAGAAGTGACGCGGTTCAGATGACGTCCATATAAGGTGACTTCCTTATTAGGAGGAGGTGGGTTGGATGCTAAATAGTGTGTTAGATGGTAAAAAGTGGCAAAAAGTGGACTTAGCTGCAGGAGGCCGCTGTTCACTTCCCGTTTCCAACCATGAGTCGAGGCATTTTTTTAAAAATCATAACAAAGTGTTTACTGTTGCCATGACAAAGGAGGTGGCCTAACTTCAAGGACGTAGATTGTGTAGTTTTGCATAGGTTTTTGTGCAGCACAGCATTGTCACGTCATAAAACATTATTTTTTAACAGTGATTTGTGAAAAGCGGCAGATTACGCTCCAGTGGGTCATTCTGGAGTTCAGGTACAAACTATGTGGTCGTTTAATTTGGAGGACCTGTTGGAGTTTCACTGTTGAGCTGTAGTAGACAGACAGTAAAAAAAAGAGGGTATTTTATACTAAAACAGCTGCAACTTTGGAAGATATCCACTTGATTTGACTCATTTTCATGGCTGAAGCTTCATATTAGCTTCAGATAAACCTCTGAATATTCTTTTGCTGAAAACAAGGACTGTGGATTCTGTCGTCCATCTCTTACATTGAAAGCACATTAGAAAGGGATCTTTTAATGGTCAGTATGAACAGGAGGAATGATTACAGCAAGAAAAACCTGCTACATGGATCATTTGGGCTCCTGACTTGAAGAAACCTGAACCTATCCTTTAAGCTGGTTCAACTTGATTCCTTAAAAATATGAGTTAACTGAATAATTATCTCAAAGTGGTTTCATGAATTATGAGTCAACTTTTCTAGAGATTAGTCCAGTAAACATACAGTATCAAGGTGAATAAACAACTTACTGTTCTGTCACACTGACAAACCTTGATTGAAGATATTTTGCTCCTGAAACATGATGAAACCAAACCAAACTTCTCAAGTTTCCTGATTAAGCCTCTTCTCAGGACTGTTTGCTCTACCTTTGTAACTTATCTTTATTCTTATTACTAAATAAGACTAAAGACAAAAGGACTGAAGACACTGATAACAGTCTCATTAGTCTGTGAAAGCGCCGGTCCATCTGTCACAGCTGAAATGACATTAAACTAATGACGCCAGAAAGAGCAGCTATGAAAATCTGATTTGTTTCAGGAAGAACCAGTCTGGAATAAACGCCTCAGGAAATATCCGCTTACATCAGCGTTTATCATGTCTTTCCATGTCACAACTTTTACTAGCATTTCAAGTGTGTTCACTCCACAAGCGAGAAATTCGAAATGTGCATAAAATTGGACCAGAGGGGATTTAAAAATGTGAAGAGGAGTCAGAACTGAGTGAGCTGCTGGAGGATGAAGACTTTACGTCTTTACTGTTAGGCAGGAGTGATGTTCTCCAGGCTGAAGGAGGATCCTTCTGCTGTCAGTCTGGTATTTATGATTCTCTCTACACCAGGAGCAGGCTGGCTTTTATTAGCTTTAGCCTCCAAACCTGCTCTTATCTCATCTCATCTGCTGTGATCCTCCAACAGCTTCTATTCAACAGGTTCATAATGTTTACTGAATAGTTTCCTGCTGTTGTGCTGCTGAAAACCTCCAAACTATCAGCTGGTTGATCCCGAAATACACAACACAGAACTAGAGGCTATTGACGTAAAAGTTAGACACACATTTTTGAGTTCAGACAACAGAGCAAAACAAACAAATTAAGTTACAACTACTGATACAGGCTCTAACATCGAACTAAAATCTAAATCTTTATTATATAAGTGAGCTATTATTATGATATTGTTTTCTAATACTGTTAAATCCAGTGGTGAAAGTAACTAAGTACTAACTAGTACTCAAGTACTACTTAAGTACAGTTTTGAGGTACTTGTATGTGATGCTACTTTCTACATTTCAGAGGGAAATATTGTACTTTCTACTCCACTACATTTATTTGACAGCTTTAGTTACTTTTCAGATGAAGATTTGACACAATGGATAATATAACAAGCTTTTAAAATACAACACATTGTTAAAGATGAAACCAGTGGTTTCCAACCTTTTTGTCTTTTGACGTCTTACAAAAAGCAGTGTGTAGTCGGGGTCACATTTCACATGTCTATGAGTTGTTAACAGCTCCACCAAATAGTGATTTTTCCCTCTAAACTTCTCACATGCTTTCATTTCAATAAATGTTCAAATGATCCAATATTTCAGCAAAAATCAAAGATTAGAGAAAAAACTGAAAACAGATTTGTGTATCAGAACTTTGTTTTTTCTTCTTTCCTCTCCCATTAATCATCTCACCACCCCTCAGATTTATCTGCTGACCATTTGGAGGGGCCCGACCCCTAGGTTGGGAATCACTGGACTAAACTAGCTAACTGTATATAAAGTAGTGTAAACTAGCTCCACCTCCAGCAGCTACAACAGTAACATGCTGCTCTAACACTGATGTTTCACTATTAATAATCTAATGATGTCATATATAATAATATATCAGTCAGAGGGACCAAACCACTACTTTTACTGCAATACTTTAACTACATCAAGCTCATAATACTTATGTACTTTTACTGCAATACTTTAACTACATCAAGCTCATAATACTTATGTACTTTTACTGCAATACTTTAACTACATCAAGCTCATAATACTTATGTACTTTTACTGCAATACTTTAACTACATCAAGCTCATAATACTTATGTACTTTTACTGTAGGAGGATTTTTCATTTTTTTACTTGTAATGGAGTATTTTTACATTGCTGTATTGGTGCTTTTACTGCAGTTAATGATCTGAGTTCTTCTTCCACAGCTGGTTAAATGTTTGTTTATATCAGGCCTAAATCTTTACATGTCATCTACTGACAAACAAACTTTTTTTTGTACCTCAAATTCCATCAATGTGAAAAAACCCTTAAAAAGGCAGAAAAGAGAAGAACCACTGAGGATAAGAAGAAAAGATAAAAAGAAAGATGGAAAAGATGAAACAAAGAAAAGATCTATAAGGAAGCATAGAAAAAGGGAATTAAACAGAAGAAGAAAATGGAAGAAAACATGGAAAAAAAGACAATTATTTCTTCTTCTTCTCTTTCTGTTTTCTTCTTCCTCTCATGTCTTTATCTTTTTCTTCAATCGCTTCTCACATTTAATCCCTCCTCTCTCTCTCTTTAAATAGCCTGCTGGATAAACATTAGTCTCACTGCAGCCATTTGTCTTCTTAATGTGTTTCCACTGTGTGTGAGGCCACCATGTCTCCATAAACCAGTCCAGTCCGCCTCAAATCCTCCAGTTTGAGTCATTTTTCATGAATTTCACTCTGAATTCTCAATCAACAAGTCAACTTGTGCCTTATAGATGTCCAATCCTATGAGTTCTCCTTCCAACTCATCTCCACTGTCCTTAAATTCCCTTTCAGCTCATCCAGCGCTCTAGTCTGCTTATTCTACAAGTCATCTCATTGGTTTTTAATTTCCTTAGAAGAACCTTTAAGGTCCTCCAGTCACCTACAAGTTGTTCTTCCATTAATTATTGGACAGGAAGTAAAACATAAAGCTATTAAAGTGGTGAGCAAGGTTGCAAAGCAAATTTGCACATGTTTAGGCTCATTAGAGACCATCATGCTGCAAATAGTTTGATACAACAATCCAGCCTCTTATTAAAATTCTGGACAGGAAGCCAATAAGATCACACCACTGCCATTTTCTTAAGGAATTAAATATGTTTTGATCATTTTATTAAATTGACTAACCTTAAGCTCATCTATTAATGCTTAAATAACCAGCTCCTCAGATGTTCAGGCACCTGGTGGTTCCTCTCAGTATAACCCAGTCTCACATCAAATAACAGCTACGTTGGTCCACAGCGCAAAACATATTAGTTTCACAATAACGGCTCTAAGATTGTGAGATGCCAGTTTTTTTTTTTTTGGCCTATTCTTCTCTATTGGCCTGCAACCTGGTCTAGGTGCATCTGCTGGGAAGTGCCCTTTCATAAATCCTCATTTGGACAGGCAGCTTTTACTTTCCAGGGGATCAACATGTGGAACTCTTTATGGATCATGACTGGGAACATTTTAAACTCAAAGTGAAACAGTTTTTTAAAAAGGATCAGTCATGTAGTCATGAGTGATCTGCTGCTTGTTGTTTTATGAAACGTTTATGGGATGTTTGTTTGAATTGTTTGTGTTTTTTGCTGCTTTATATGTACTTGTTGTGTTCCATGTTATTCCATGTTATTTTTGTAGATGTATTGTTGAGTCTTGTATTCTACTGTTGAGTTCCATGGGAGTCAGTTCTCAAATCCTCTAGTCCCCCACTATTCCTCCTAAGAGATTTTATTCCCTAATGAATCCATTTCTATCCTTTAGTCAAGTCATCAAATTCCCTAGAAGTCCTCCTGGACTCCCAGTCCTGCCTCCAGTCCACTCTGAGTCCTCCACTCTACTGTACAGTCCATTCCTCCAGTAAACCTGAGTCATCAAGTTTCCTTTTCCTCTTTCTCTAGTCTCCCTACAAATTGACTTCCAGTCCTTAATATTATGAGTCCTTTTCTTAGTCCCTTGAGAGTTGTACTGTACTGTAGTAACTCTGAGACCTCCAAGTATTTTCAGTTTATGAGCTGTTATCCATGTACTCCTCCAGTCCTGTACAAGGTGTCCTCATAGTCCTTCATTCCTCTATGAGTTCCTTTCCGTGTCCTGAAGTACCCTATAAATCTTCCTCCCTGTCCGCCCAGTTCTGCAATCCTAAAAGTAATCCTCTGAATCATCCATTTCACTGGGAGCCCTTTGTAAGGACGTATAGTCTCCTTGAGCTCATCCAGTCCTACACTTCTTTATGAGTCCTTTTTTAAACTCTTCAAGTCAGAGTACACTACTTAAGTCTCCTTTGAGTACTCCCCCAAAGTCCTCCCAGTTCTCCAGTCCACTGTGAGTCATCTTCTAGCTCCCAAAGAGTCCTCTTAAAGTCCTGAAGTCCCTACAAAATGTCTTTTCTCGCCTCTGCGAATCGTCCTCAGAGTCCTCCAGTTCCCTAGAGGTTCCCTAGAAGTCCTTTAGTGCCCTAATAGTCAGGATTTACACAGTCCTTTAGAGCAGTGGTTCCCAACCTGGGGGTCGGGACCCTACAAGGGGTTGCTGAATTAATAAAAGGGGTCATGAGATGATAGGACAGGAGAGGATACAGAAAAAAAATATATTTTGTACACAATAAATTGTTGTTTTTCAAGCTTTCTTCTAATTTTTGCATTATTTATTGTGGATTTCTGTATTTTATCTCCTCAAGTCTTCTCTAGAACTGCAAGGTTAGTTGATTCATCGATTAATTTATCGGCAGAAGATTAATCAATAACTATTTTGATAATTGAATAACTGTTTTAGTAATTTTTGGGGGCAAAAATGAAAAAATAAGCTGGTTTCAGCCTCTCACATGTGATGACTTATTGCTTTTCTTTGTTGAACGTGATGATAAACTGAATATCTTTGGGGTTTGAAATGTTAATCAAACAAAACCAGACATATGAAGATGTAACTTTGGACTGTGGGGAACTTTAATGGATATTTTTCATTATTTTATGACATTTTAGGGACAAAACAATTAACCGATGAATCAAGACAATAATGCAACATGTAACGAGGGGTCCCAGGTAGTTTGGGAAGCACTGTTTCACCTCTACAAGCCCTTTTCACATCCAATAGTCTCCTATGAATCTTCCTCCAAGTCCTCCGTTGTCATACAAGTCCTCATTGAAGCTTTCTAGTTGTCCACAAGTGCTCTTATACCTTAGGAATCCTGTTTCAAGAACCACTCATCCATTCTTTAGTGATGAAACAATCAGTTTTCAGACAGGAACAGTCAGAAACATGGTGGTGACTGATGTTTTCCTATAATGATGGAGGTTGGCGAGTGCATCCTGCAGTTTTTCTGTTTACTTAAAGGGCTGAAAGGTGAGATGAGGACCTTTAACGTGGTCACCTGAGAGCACTCAGACAGCTAAGGAGCTGTTACCATGTGCTCCATATGTCGCAGTGACAGACTGTTAACGAACCTGTCTCAAACACCTGTCACTGCTCCAGTCTGGGTCATGCTGGCCACGCCTCCGAGTTGTCAATCAAACATCCTCGCCCAGGTATGTTAGACACGCGGTGTACCGGTGTATAAAGGCAATAAGTGCAAGAATGTGTTTATTTTAAGTACATGCAAACGACAGTAGCAGTTCAGACCTGGCAGTGGTTCAGGTGTAATTCATCACAGATTAGTCATTACCTGCCACAGCTGTTAGTCACCTCACGGCACTGCTCCTCCTACACTGCTTCTATTGTTTCTACTGTCATTTTATATAACTTTACTTTCAAGGACTTAATTTAAAACCAGTTTCCACAGAAAACACTTCATGTTCCAGCTATGTTAATTATAATTACTCAGTTACTCATCAGACGCTTCAGAACCAAAATAACCACAACAAATAAAGACATCAGGAGTATATGAACCCTAAAAGACAGATGTGTTTGGTTTGGTTGTAAGACTAACACATCTGTTAGCTAAATTAGTGTATTGTGATTAGCTGACATTAATTAACATTGTGGTCCTATTTTGATCTATATAGCGCAGCTAAATGTTAAATTTATAAGCTCATTTTAGAATTAAACACAAAGTGGAAAGTAACTACATACATTTACTCAAGTAGTGCCCAACTACAATGTGGAGGTACTTGTACACCACTTGGGTATTTCCATTTTCTGCTACTTTATACTTCCACTCCGCTACATTCTGCAAGTAAATAAATTATAATGTATTATTATTGGTTAAAGGACGGGTTCACAATTTTTCAAGTGTGTCTTAAACCAACAGTCAGGAGCCCAAATGACCGTTAAACATGTTTTTCTTGCTGTAATCATTCCTCCTGTTCATACTGACCATTAGAAGATCCCTTCATAATGACCTTACAATGGAAGTGACGGGGGACAAAATCCACAGTCCTCCTTCCGCGCAAAAAATGTATTTAAAAGTTTATCTGAAACTATTATGAAGCTTCAGCGTCCAAATGAGTCAAATCAAGTAGATATCTTTCAACGTTACAGTCTTTTTAGTGCTAAAGTCCCTCTTTTTGTTACTATACTTCCACCTGCAGCTCAACAGGGAAACACTGTCCGAGGAAACACAAAGAGGGAATTTGATGCTAAAAAGACTGTAAATGTGTCAGATATCCACTTGATATGACTAACTCAGACAGATGAAGCTGAATAGAAGCTTCACATCAACTTTTAAAGTCATTTTTGCACTAAACGAGGACTGTTTCTGTCCTCCAGCACTTACATTGAAAGCACATTTGAAGGAGATCTTTTAATAGCTAGTATGAACAGTTGTTCATATGGACACCTGGCTGCTGGTTTAAGACACACCTGGGAAGTCTTATCGCAATAATTATCCAATAATAATCTAATGAAATAATAAACATTATCTGGAATTTGGCCCCTGTGCATTGTGAGCACTTGTAGTTTTGGTACTTAAAACATATTCTTATGTTAATACTTTTATTAGGTACATTTTTGTATGCAGGACTTTCACTTATAACAGAATACTTCTACACTGCGGTGTTACTACTTTCCCTTTAGTAAAAGATCTGAGTACTTCTTCCAAATCTGGTATTTTATATGAAGCTATGTGACAAACAGGTTACTATGTGACACTAAAACACTAACATAAGGTAACATTAGCCAACTTGATAATTAATACATCAATTGATAATGGAAGAGAGAGGGAATCACACAATTTAATATGTTGAATTGCTGTTTCTGTAAATTGTTGTCTGTAAATTTTCATCAAAAATGAATCACTTTTATAATAATTTAAAATTGTTTGATTGAAACACATCAAAATTCTCCTCAATTTGTTTATAGGGTTTGTAAAATATGCAAAATATTGATTATATGGATTTGTGTGAATAAAGGGAACTTCCATCAAACTGTCTCAGATTACATAAAGGTTCAATTTGCCACTTTTATCACAATTAAACTGATAATGATTCTTTATTCCTGCAAATTTAAAAACAATTTTAAAACAAAGTTTAAAAATAGACATGAAGACAAGAAGAGAAAAGCTGATGAGGAGCTGATAAAATAAGAAACACGCTGAAAAGAAAATAGGTTAAAGGAAAAAAAAAATCTGCCCTCTCTGCAGTCATGTGGACTGTTGGAAGTCAGGATTTATTCCTCTGATATCATGTGAAAGCAGACTGGTTTGATTCCCAAACCTCTGCTGAACTCTGTCACACAGAAACACATTCATCACCAAGAGATCAGCTGTTTATGTCTGTGGAGATACGAGCCGCGAACAGTATTGACATTTTAATCTTTGAATCCTGGGATGGAGACGGAAAGTAAAAAGGATCAAAATAGCTATAGTTGGAATATTTCATCTCGAGATCACAAATGATCTCAGGATGCTGTGATATAGAAGAGAGGGAATGATAAGCTGTTATCACAAGATAACTCATTTGTTTTTTATAGATAGCGGACTTATGACAACCTATGATCTTATGAGGTAAAATAATGCAACCACAGCTGCTCTGGGCCTCCATAAATAACATGATGAAATGCTGTTTTCACAAATAAGTTGAAGTCTGTTGGTACATTTTATTCTTTCAACATGCTTTTCTGTTTGTATCGTAAGAAATATTCTATAGAGCTGCATAAATTTACAAATCATGTGTTATCTGTTATTTTAGCAGGCAGCTCTAAATACTACAATTCCCATGAGCCTCAGCTGCTGTTGCCAGGGAGAAGAAGCCATTCAGTAGTGAATTTGAAAATACCTTCTTTGTTGCAGCTGTAAACAAAATGTGGTGCCAAAGTTGCTGAATTCACTCAAAAGTGGCTCAGGAATTAAAATTACTGCTTGACCTTTGACCTCTGTAAAACCTTCGTAAAACTTGAGTGGCAATGCTGAAGTATGTTAAAGTGCCGCCGAAAGCCGCTAGCTGCTCCAACTGACTCCCATTCAAAAAGCCTCAACTTTTCTCCAGAAATAACGAGTCATTATGGTCTCAATCAATTAATTAATTGATTAATTAATTAATGTCTTCTTTCCTACACAAATTATCATCTCACAGTCCCTCAGATTCATCTTGTAACTCTTATAAAGTCCTGAAGCAGTGGTGGAAAGTAACATTAAGTACATTTACTCAAGTACTGCACTTAAGTACAGTTTGAGGTACTTGTACTTTACTTGAGTATTTCCATGTGATGCTACTTTATACTTCTACTCCACTACATTTCAGAGGGAAATATTGTACTTTCTACTCTACTACATTTATTTGAAAGCTTTAGTTACTTTCCCAATAATCTCCCATTGATCATCTCACGACCCCTCAGATTTATCTGCTGACCCTTTGGAGGGGCCCGACCCCTAGGTTGGGAACCACTGGACTAAACTAGCTAACTGTATGACGTCACACCTCGCTGCGTCCGTCTTTATACACAGTCTGAGGTAAAACTGTAGACAAAGAAGAAACTGAAGCTGATTCAACTCGACACATTATGTGTTTGAGTTTGCAGTCCGACCAGCTCTGCTGCAGTTTTGGCAACAACTCTCACACACACATACACACACACACACACCTTTTTTACAGTTTGCCTAATTACTATAAATGGCTGTAAGCGATATTTTGGGCTCATCGAGCCAAAGACAGACAGACAGACAGATCATTACCTAGAGTTAGTTAAAAGAAAATCCCTGTAGACGTTATTCTTTTCTACAGAAATTATCACCAAACAATCAATAAAAGACTGTTTTTAGACTTTTTCAGCTTAAATTTGCTCCTAATCTTTAAAACGCAGGATTTAATGTCACCTAAAACACCACATTTTTTAAGGCTGCACTCTTCAATCAAATATTGTATCTCGAAGAATACAAGAAGAATCATATTGTACACATTTTCTCAACATATCTTCATATCAGTTAAACATTAAAAAAAAAAGTTCTGTGGATTTGAAGAGTTAATCAGCAGAGAGGAAACGTTCACTTTAAACCTGAAACTGTGCAGCGGCAGCCAAAGTCAACAGAGCTGCTATGTGGTTCACCCTGTCAGAGACAAACAGACGCTGCACTGTGAGCTTCTGTCTGAGATCACATCCAGGGTCTCTGACTCTGCTCTGTATCTAACCAGACATCAGATGCACAAAGCTGTCTTCTTTTTGACCAATTGGCAGTGAATTCTGGGTTCATTCAAACTAAAACACGGTTCCAACATTTGACATTTTCCAGGACATTTCTCTGATATTTTTTCCTAAAGACTCGACCCAGAACCTCAGGAATTACCTGGATGATTCTGCACCTCAGATTTAAATTCAGCGCCATCGCAGGAAGTAGAGCGTCCTTTATGTAATGAAGTGGACAGAGGTGGAAAGTATCTAAGTACATTTACTCAAGTACTGTATTTAAGTACTTTACTTGAGTATTTCCATGTGATGCTACTTTATACTTCCACTCCGCTACATTTCAGAGGGAAATATTGTACTTTCTACTCCACTACATTTATTTGAAAGCTTTAGTTACTTTCCCATTAATCTCCCATTGATCATCTCACGACCCCTCAGATTTATCTGCTGACCCTTTCGAGGGGCCCGACCCCTAGGTTGGGAACCACTGGACTAAACTAGCTAACTGTATATAAAGTAGTGTTAACTAGCTCCACCTCCAGCAGCTACAACAGTAACATGCTGCTCTAACACTGATGCTTCACTATTAATAATCTAATGATGTCATATATAATAATATATCAGTCAGAGGGACCAAACCACTACTTTTACTGCAATACTTTAACTACATCAAGCTCATAATACTTATGTACTTTTACTGTAGTAGGATTTTTCATGCAGAACTTTTACTTGTAATGGAGTATTTTTACACCGCTGTATTAGTACTTTTACTGCAGTAAAGGATCTGAGTACTTCTTCCTCTGCTGGGTGTGGAGGTTGAGCATTTGTTTACCTTTTCGAGGTTGGCAGAAAACGTTTGCTCATTATTACTGATAGAAATGATGGATGAAACTATGACAATAAGTTGTGATAAACTGGAATTATCCACAAACAGAGCTGGACTGTTGGGCAAAAATCAACACTGGGTACCTGTGATGTCAGACTGTTGTTATTTTTGATGAATCAAAAACTTCCATCATATCATCAGAATTGTCTTTAAGTTTGCAGTTTGTCTGGTGAACCAAGAGATCTGGAAAATGAAGAAGATGAACAAACAAAAATAAAAAATCTTGATTAGGAAAAAATCTGTATCAAACTGGTGTCTTTATTCCTTTTTCAGTATGTACATATTGCACACGGGGCGGCAGCTTAAACAATATAAATATACTAGAATATTATTATAATTATCACTGTTGTTATTATACATCATGTAACATTAAACACATTCAGCATCTCAGATTTTTTCTGTCCTGCAAAAGGCAACAAAGTCCAATCAGAGTTTGTCCATTTATTTCCTCCGACAGCTTCAAATGGCACGTAAAACATTGTTTAGGCGTCCATATTCCAAAACAAGACAAAAAAAATTAAAGAAACACTGTTGTCCTGCGAGACGAGAAGAAGATATTCGGTCCCAGGAAAGAGAAAGATGAAACCTGCGTTACTTTCCAAAGGAAAAATCAGCGATCCATCTTGTTTCAGCTTGTCGTTTTCCAGAAAATAAATCCTGCAGCTCCACTAGAAACCAGTGGAATTACCTCACAATCATCAGAGGAAGGCTCATTCAAAAGAAGAAAGCAGAAATCCATTTTTTCATCAGTCTGAACGTGAGAACGCGAAGATAAGTTTTCCTTCAGATGAGTAGAGTCCAGTAGAAAACAGCAGGTGAGGTGAGTCCTGTTGTGTAGACCGGATTCATAGGCAGAGGAGAGAAAAGTAGAGTTTGAGAGGAGAGTAGAGTCCAGTAGAAGAGAGGTGAGATCAGATGGAGAAATCAGAAAGGCAGAAGAAAGAATAAATAATGTTTTCCTTAAGTTAAAATGAGTAAAAGATGAATCAAATAAAAATGATTCAAACTGTAAAAAGTTGTAAAAGAGCTGTTTGAATCAAATAAAGTTGAATGAAGTCCAACTGAGAGAAGTCAAATCTAGAAGACCTGAGTCGAGTACTTCTTCATCCTGTTTTTCCAAGTGAACTTCAAATGCACCGTGTTGTGTTCAGGCGTCAGATCTTGGCTCAGGCTGCAGCTTTGGAGCTTCGATGGATGGATTTGCACAAATTTTAAACTTGAGGTTAATAATCAGATCTGCGTCATATTTCTGCTGCTTGCACACAACAAGTGTATAAAACAAAGACTTTCATAGGAATGTTTCTAAAGCTTGTACCGTTTTTTATCCTGTTTCATGTGTTCGTTTTATGTTTATGGTTTAAATCTCTGTGATTTTGTTTGTTAGCTAAAAGTGTGTCACATGTAGGTTGTTTCATGACAGAATAAAACCAAACTAAAGCAAATGAAATTAAACGTGATGACAACTTATGGAAACAGAAGTTGATTTCATGTAATGGGAAAGCTGTGTATGACACTAACGAATCTCTTATCAAACCTTTTATTTCTCCTTTTTTATGTTCAAAGATCAATAGAAAACATTTAGGTAGCAGCTTCGTGTTTATCTGAGCTTCTCTCTCTGGTTTAAGTGACAGACAGATAAGAATAGAATAGAATAGAATAGAGTAGAATAGAATAGAGCGCATTCTGATCGCTGGTTGTTGATCGTCGTTAGTTGAGCTCATTGGCTGCAGGCGATGACAGCAACGCCTTGGAAGAGTTTCTATTGGCTGCAGAACTTCTGCTGCTCGTCAGTGGATGAGCCTTGTTAGGATGCCCCGCCCTCCTGGTTGTCTTAGCAACACTGTCTGTCCGGAGGCTGTTGAATGAAAAGAGATAGAATAGCTCAATCAAACATACTGAACCATTCCTTTGAGAGGAGGTTAAAACTTAAAACGAAGCCGAGCTGCCGAGCCTTCAGTGGGTTAAAATACAACATAAACATTCCACCAGTTCTCGCTCAGAGTGTGGAGGAGTGTTTGCTGCTCTGAAAAACATCCCTGACAGATTTTTAATGTACGGCAGATTTAAATTGGGAGCTGTGTAGGAACATCAGTGCTGCTGGAACACAGCAGCTGAAATTAAGAGCAGCTGCAGCGAGCCACGGTGAGGGAACTGTAGTAAAGTCAATTTTTCACGCTCTGCTCCCTGGTTTACTCATGACCTGTGGAAAATAAAAACAGCTGGACGTGTCCTGGAATGACGCTTTAGACGCTCCGGGCTCGCTGTCCATAAATTGGCCTTCCGTGAACATCAAAGGAGTTACTCAACATCCCTCAGAGATGCTTGGTCACAGTTTTACTCCAACCAAATCAATAACAGTCCTGACAACCCTGAGCATCTTTTTTCCACCATAAAACATCTCTTGAAGCCACAATCATGTTCCCCTATTGAGGCTACAGAAGAGCGATGTAACAGTTTCATTGACTTTTTCAGAGCCGAGGTCAACAAAATCCACTCTCTGATGTTCAGCTCTTCCTCTCTGCCTCCTCCTGTCATCGAGGACTCGAGGAAATCCTCAGAAAGATGAAACCCTGAACTTGTGTCCTGGACCTCATTCCCACAGCTCTGCTGAAATCATACATCCTCATTCTTAGCCCTCCTGATCACCCAAACTGTCACCCTCTCTATTCAAAGTGGTAGTTTCCCATCTGCCATCAAGATTGCAGTCATCTGGCTCCTACTCAAGAAGCCCATCCTGGACCCAGAAGTTCTTGCCAGCTCCAACCCCCCTTTCCTGTCTAAGGTGTAGGAGAAGGTGGTTGCTTCTGATCTTCAGGACCACCTTAAACAGAACAACCTATTTGAAAAAATGTCAGTCAGGTTTTCGTTCAGCACACAGCAACGAAACAGCTCTGCTCAGGTTTATGAATGACCTGCTGATGGCAGCTGATGCAGGTTCCCCTTCTTCCTTTCATGAGCCTCCACACCAGCAGTGGGCTGTCAGATTCTATACTTAAGTTGTTTCAGTTGTTTTGAGTATGTCTCACTGGAAGGATGCAAGTCTAGATTGCTACCTGTCACCTGTGGTGTTCCGCAAGGATCGGTCCTTGGCCCCATCCTGTTTACCCTCTACTTCCTGTTTAACCCTGTTAACCCTCTACATTCTGTTTACCCTCTACATCCTGTTTACACTCTACATCCTGTTTACCCTCTATATGCCCCCCCCTTGGATGTGTCATCAGTAGACATGGGATGTCTTTTCATTGCTATGCTGATGATACCCAGCTGTACATTAAAACTGCCCCAAGCCCTTCTGCAGCCATGCCACGCCTCAGCACCTGTCTTAAGGAGATAAAGGCCTGGATGAGCACAAATTTCCTCCAGTTAAACAGCAGAAAAACTGAAGCTCTCCTTATTGGCACTCCACACCAGATTCAGTCATCCCCCATACATCATCTCACCTTTGTTGGCCAGGACATCCCCCTTTCCTCCTCAGTCACTATTCTGGGTGTTAGGACTTTTGATGACCATATAAGACATCTATGCAAAAGCTCTTTCTACCAGATGCAGAGAAACTTATCCATGCTTTTATCTCCTCAAGACTGGACTACTGCGATGTGCTCTTCACAGGGATCTCTGGTGGGAGCATCCAGACGCTCCAGACATTCACAACAGCGCTACCAGGATCCTGATGAGAGTGCAAAAATACGAACCGGCTCCCTGTTTCCTTCAGGATTGACTATAAAGTCCTGTTACTCTCATAGAAATCCATCAACGGCCATGAACTGATCACACCACAAACCTCCACCTGCACTCTCGGATCTGCCAGCAGCTTGCTCCTCTGGGCCCCCAGTATTAAGCTCAGCACCATGGGGCCCTCACAGGAGTGGCGGGTAATATAGGCCAAAGATAGGCCTTCCCTAAATTTACTACTGGCTATTGTGCATCCTACACTGCATACCGGGAAAGTTAAAGTAATGAAAATACCTGCGTCAGCAGTTCAGTGGTTGAAAAGACCACGGCATGTTATGTGTTATATGAAGTTAGCGACAACCTGACCAGGCTCACTTAAGGTGGACTGACCTTTAAGGTGGACAGCACAGACTATAGACTCTTTCAAAAAAGGCCTAAAACCCTTTCCATTCAGGAAGGCTTTTATATCTTAACTCTTATTACTATTTTCTTTAAGTTGTGTGTTCTGTTATTAATACTGTAGCACTTTGAGGTTCACAATGAATCATAGTACAAATTAAATGTATTATCATCATCATCATCATCATCATCAATTGTTACAACTTGAAGAAGAACAACACAGAAGAGGGGAGGTTAAAGGCCACAGTTTAGTCTTATATTTCCATACAGTCAGGGGATTCACAAAAGAGAGCTTAAACTAAGACATCAAAGAAGCAGAAGCTGTGATATTCTGACTTTTAGTCCAAAAACATTGGATACTACATTTCCCATAATGCAGCTCTACTCTAAAAGTCTTTGAGGATGCAGTATCTACAGGTTCTACAGACTGCAGGTTCTGTGAGTTCTGCTGACTACGGTTTTTTAAAAGAAACACAGGTTGTACAAGCTCTTGAATCCTACAAAGTCTAAAGGTCCTCAGACTTAGAGTCTGTATGTTCTAAATGTTCCATTCTACGTTCTACAGACTCTACAGACTCTGCTCTACATGCTCCACTGACCCTAGGGTCTAAAGACTTTACAAATATAGAAGTACTACAGTCTCTATGTTCTATTAACTGTGTTCTAGTCTAAGAATTATTCAGAGTCTACACGTTCCAAAGACTTAGAGCTCATGGGTTTGCCTGGTTCTACAGGTCATATTCTTTTTAGCATACAGGTCAAACAGACCCTGGGTTCCACAACTTCTATATGTTATAGAGACTCTGGTTCTACTGACTACAGGCTGTATGTAGGCTGCATCAGCTGCTATGTAGGCTGCTCAAGATTCTATGTGTTTTATAGACTTAAGGCTCTACATATTCAACAGACGCTCTATTGGTTTGTCCGACTTAACACTCCACACATTCTACAGTCTATGCTCTCCAGGTTCTATGTCCTATGGATTCTACAGACTCTACAAACTCTAGAGCTTCTCTGCTCTACAGATTCAACTTGTTCTACAGACTCTGTGTTCTCCTGGTTCTCCTGGTTCCTCAGGCCTTGACCACACGTATATGAATATTTTTCTAAACAGATATTTTCCCCTCCTGTTGAAAAAAAAAGAAAAGCTGTCCACGTGACCTTCGTTTTAAGAAATATCTCCATACACACAAGAACGCAAAAATGACGACAAACGATCAAACAAGCATGTCGGGCCAGTAGGTGGCAATAAAGTCTACATCAACGACACATCAAATACCAGAGAAGAACATTCTCAGCATGCGTAGTGAGCATATTTTCCCTTGGCGGTAGTTGTTGTTTCAGACACATGCTCATTACACAAAGCAACAATGGGCATGTGCCTAAAATGCAGTTTGCATGTGGATGAGAGGCCAAAACATAGGGGAAAAATAGTGCGGACAAGACCTTGGTCTCTGTGGTTCTGTCTGGTCTGTTCTCTCTGTCGGGGTCATTTTGTGGTAACCTTTGTCTGAACTCGTCTTTAAAACCAGAGTTTTTCGGGTTCTAGTTATAAATTTTTGATGGAACAATCGTCACATTGTGTTTCGGCTGTTCTTGCTCTTCTTCTTTGGTTTCCTTTGAGATGGCTTCTCGCTGCCAGTGGCGCCTTGCGCTCTGGATGATATCAGATATCGATGTTAATGTTCCGTTTTAGGGAAACATGTAGAACGGTTCCTCTGCAGTGTGACTGGCAGCACACAGAAACACAAACAACAAATATTTTGATATTTTTCTCAAAGAATCCTTTTAAGGACGGAAAAAACCCCAAACTTTCTATCATCAGACTTTTAGGCCTCAAGCTGCGTTCATTAACATGTTTTACCTGTTCTGACCTTTGTACTTTATAAAGCTTTACGAAGAAGAATATCTGATTACAGTCCACAACAGTTCCTGGAAATGACTGCACTTTGTTCAAGACGTATATTTCATCTGTATATATAAACTTACCGTTTGTCTGTCTTGGTCTGTTTATCTCTCTATACAGCGAGGGCTGTTGGCCAATCGAGTCAGCAGACGAGCACATCGTTTATAATCTGCGGAAAGAACAAACGAGTTTATCAGAGATGAAACAACACTTTATTCAAAATCTGATCGATTCATAACTGCAGACTCGATGTGTTATTAGAAAGTGAGAAACGAGACCCTTTACTGATGTCAATACGTCCTTCATTAAGGGTTTTCAAGTTATAAGGTTCTAATAAGACATTAGAAAAAGCTTGTTAATCACCTGCAATGATAAAAGTTAATAAAACATTAAAAAGGTTCTTAAACTCTGCGTTGTAAATGTTAATAAGTTGATTTTGGTGCAGATTCACAACCTAGCAACACAAAAGTTATTCTTATTAATAATGTATATATTATTATATATATTTTTGCACTGTTGTATTGTTACTTTTCTTAATTAAAGGGTCTGAATACTTCGTCCACCACTGATTTTATTCTTATTTTCTAGGTTTTTTAAAGGATTTCTACTGCCATAGTTATAGAGGCTTTTAAGTTGATTTGTTGACCTCGTTAACAAACAGTTGCAGTTATTTCCACATCCAGCAGTTACGGAGCAACATTATCATTCATGTGGAGTCGTGTTTCTGTCCACCTGGTGAATGTGAGTCCAATATTCACTCTCTTTTAGCTCTGTTTTTACTCTCTACCAACTCCTGAGGGAAATATCTGGCTCTTTAGCTGCTAAATGCTCCACTATGTTCACCAGCTAGTCTACAGCTAACTGTGTCTGTTAGCAGGTAGTGTACAGCTGCTTTTTACAGCTTTTTCTCTGAAAACAGCTGCCTGCTGCGGTCCAAAACAACGCTATGAGACGCTGAGAGTGAACCAGAACAGTAAAGTTGCAGCCGGACAGATAAACAATGAGCTGAAACTCACTATAAAGCTCCGTAAAGCCGAGAGGAGCTGCAGAGTCTCTGATAATTCACTGTAGGTTCATCACTATGAGCCACAACCAACACATTACACACTGACACGTCATAAATGTTCAAGAAAATACAAGTTTTATTTAAATATTTAAAAAGAGGACAATTCAGCGTTTCTTCAGCTGCAGAGATGTTGATACAAATATCAGATCTAGTGAGATTAAAGTCTCCTAAAATCGAGCAAAGTTCCAAGTACATGAGTTAACTAAACTATTTTTTATTTTGTAAACAACAACAGGACATGTTTGAACCTTCTTGCTGCTACATTCATGTTAACTGAAACAATCCTGCATGAACAGGCCACAACACACACACACACACACACATACACTTTACCATATGTTATCTGTGTGATCGTGTCAGAACAGCAGCAGCTCTTATGATCTTAAATCATGCATGTAGCTCAGTGTTTATCTTGGAGAGACAGTGTGTGTGTGTGTGTGTATATTTACGTACGTGTGTGTTAAAACAAGTCTTATCCTGTTTTTGATCTCAAACAAACTCTTGCAGCAACACGACATGATAACATAGATGGGAATCGAACCGGCAACCTGATTGTGTGTGTGTGTGTGTGTGTGTGTGTGTGTGTGTGTGTGTGTGTGTGTGTGTGTGTGTGTGTGTGTGTGTGTGTGTGTGCATGTACTCACAGGCAGGTATTGTGCAGTCCCTGGTGTTGTGGTACAGTCTGTTGAAATGTTTCCTGCACTTTGGGTTGAAGGAAAGAGGACCTAAAGACAGAATGAAAACACACTTTTAAGGTTATTGTCAGATAACCGCACGGCTGAAAAGTTAGCGGTTACATACTGTAGATGCATAAAACTGTGTGTACGCACAAAACCGGACAAATCTAAAAGGCCCTCTGTTTGTCAGCTTTATAAATCTGTGTGTACGCTTTGTTCTGTTCTCTTATAATCTCATTCATTGTAGTTCCAGGTGCCTTATCTCCACTCCCACAATAATCCATAAATCAATAAATACACACCCTCAACCAGATGTTTTCATATCAATTTATACTTAAAGGGTAATTCCTACATTTTTTTTCTTGTCAACAAATCTTTTGTATTGTGTGTGTATCTAAAGCCTGATATATCATATTTGGTCACTTAAGTTTGTTGAAACTCTTCATAATGAAGGAACGTGTCACCCAGTGCAGCGTCGTGACTCACTGACGTGTTTTTAATAGCTTCTGGACAACAATGAAGGTCTGTGGCACAATTTTTATCTAATATGCTACAACAAATACCAGCATATAAAGATACCTATGAGTCATATGGTTCTCTAGTTTTGTAATTTCCCTGAAGAAAGTTCAATAGGTTGAGATGCTGTTAATAGCTTCTTGATAAAGAAGTGGCTGATTGTTGTTGAATAAATCTTAATGGAAAAAACTGACACGTATCTTGAAACTGCTGTTATTTAGAATAATGCACATGTTTATGTTTGATAAAGGCACTGCATATCCTTCATATACGTCACCGATCAAGTGTTCGTACCTGTCAGGTGTCTGATGAACTTCTCCTTGTGTCGTGGATCTCTGGGTTGACCCTCTGAAAGAAACACAGAAAACCTCTGATGAGAAAATTGCACATGGAAGTCGTGAATCTGAAAGAAGTTGATACTGGTTTGTTTTCCAGACGTTGAAAAGAAAAATAGTTGAATGATGTTTGTAATAAGACAAAATTAAGTGAGAATGATGTGAAATGATGAAGAACAGAATTAAATGCATTTTACTTGTTTTGTCCTTTGTGAACTCCAGAAAGAGGCTGATCAATAAAACTAAAAAAAACATCTTATTGAGGAAATTATGAAAACACTTTTGCTCTATATGAGTATTTGGAAAATGTCTGATTAATAAGAAAATCTGTTTTGTATTTGTAGCTTTAGTGTGTTTAGCAGAGTGTTGTTTATTTATTTTCCATTCATTTAACCTCTTAAACTCTTGATTTTCACAATGAATGTTCTGTTTTAAAAACACCTTTCACCAACATTTCAGGGGAAATTCACAAATTAAACCAATTTTCCAATTGAACATGAGTATTTTTGGAAATCTTTGGGTTCTCTACTAGAATTTTAAAGTTCTGTTTCGATGACTTTGAACCATAATGACTGATCCAGCAGGATTTGGAGTATTTTTACATTGCTGTATTGACAACTTTACTTAAGTGAAGGATCTGAATACTTCTTCCACCACTCTGTATATATAATAATAAAACTCTTAACCTCTTTCAGCGACTCTCTGTGTGAATTAAAGGACTGTTTGTGCTCATGTGGGAACAATCCAGAAGCTTCACTTTCACAACCAGAAATATTTTCACGTTCAGATGACGGATTTTTTTTAAAAAAAAAAAGCAATGTATGAGAAATAAAACTCCTGAAGGTCAAACTCGTAACATAGGAGGAACAAGGGGGAAGATGATGATGATGATGATGATGATGATGATGATAATGCAGAGTTTGTACAACAGTGCTGTTGTTTTAAAACACAGCAGCTTTCTCAGCCTGCAGGAGTTTGAAAACTGTTCTTAAATCAGACCGAAGGCGACGTAAAGAAGGTCAAAGACGCCATACAAGCCACAATGACTTCAACCATTTACACGAACAAGCTCTTTTGCTTGTTCATAAATCCTTAAATAACCTGCGACCGTCATTTAGATGTTCTTCATGTTTCCCACAAGAAATCTGCTGAGGCTATTCCCTGTTTTTCCCTTGAAGACTCTTCTTTTTGTCTTTGAATTTGAATGTTATCCAACCTTTATATTTGCAATTTACAGTATATCATTTTCTCCCAATTGCATTGTTTTATTGTATTTCTATCAAACATTTTGTTTATTGGTAATTTCATTTTTGTTTTTGGGCCTAACATCGTTTTTTAATCCTGTTTTTTGAAGCACTTTGAGCTTCATCTTTGCATAAAAGGTTCTGTACAAATAAAGTTATTATTATTAAAGATGGAGAGCGAGACTTTTACATATCGATGAACGTCTGTTACATTCAAGCCAAACGAGTTCACACAACGCTGATCAAGCCGATCACCGCCAGATAAATCTCTCTGTATTTCACGGTATACAGAGTTTTTAATCCGGTGTCTGTGGCGACTTTCCCGCGCTGGCGCACCGTAGTGATGCGTTTTATGTCAACAAGCAATGATTGGTTTGCGACTGTCAACCGGGTCGGACTGTCCTCAGTGCGCACCAATGGCGTTGCATCACCAGGGCGGGGATTGGCTCACGTTAAAACCATCAGGGTTCTGCAGTGACGATGTCGACAGTGTTTGTGTAATTACTCTCACCGCTGGAAGGGGGAGACAAAAGTTTGGCACTGCAGGTTTAATATAAGACGTATGTGGGAATGTGTTTTGGTTGTTGTAACAATTCCTACTCTCTATACTGACCCTGAATGCGACTACACTGTAAGAAATTAGGGATAAAATCCACAGCCCTCTTCAAAAGTTCAACTGAAGCTAAAATGAGTTTACAGCAACCTCAGTTAGATCAATCCAGTCGATATCTTCCAAAGTTACCGTCTGTTTAGAACCAAATATCCTCTGAATAACTAATCTCGCTTCGTGGCACAGATACATCTGCTTAATCAGATACAGTGACAACAGGTGTGCATCATCAGGTGCAATAAGTAGTGAGTCACTAGGATCTGTTGAGGTAAGAGGGTAAACCTGTTCTGTAGTAAAATGACTTTCTGTATAATTAAGTTCACTCATGGTTGTGCTGTGTGATCATAGATAAATAATGATTGTCAGCAGGAACAGAGAAATCCTTTAATTATGATGTTCCATTTGTGTTGAAAACTTTGTGTCAGCCCAGTTCACTCTGTGGTAACCTGAGCAGGTAAAAGGCCAGTCACAAGGTTCTTCAGTCCTTCAGTTTACAGACGACATATTCTGCACATTTCCAGCTCTATATTTATATTCTGGGGCTCTACTGGAATATCTTTGCATGATTTCCAGTTAAAAACTCCTTATTTATCTTCTACTGGTCCTTTATGCAGCCCCTCAGTTCAGCCTCTGTCTGAAACAGGCCGTTTTAGCTCCTGTCTCTTTAAGGCCCCCCTCCCGATGAACCCACTCTGTTCTGATTGGTCAGCTTCAGGAAGCTTCCTCCGGCTCCGGAGGCTACGTAAACAAACTATAGTAGCAGGATTTCACTTCTTTTTCTCCTTCTTTACTCCAAATGTGAACTTCTCCCACATACATGTTGGAGCTGAATCAGATCTGAAATATGAGAGTAAACAACTTGAACAACACATGGAAACACCTTAGCAACCACCTTAGCAACCAAGGCTACAGAACAGACGGATGAGCTGACATCAGCTCGTCAGCAAGGTAGAAAAAAGCTGTAGGTTGAAGCCCTGACTTTTGACTTGCAGGCAACATTTATACATATGTTCACCTCAAGTTTTGGAATTTTGACCATGTTTAACATCCGACATCAGAACAGGATATAAATAACAGAAAACCACAAAAAGCTGAATATTTCCCCTTGAATAAACAGCTTTTTTTGCACATACTCCTGCCTGCTGACCTGCTTCCTCAACATCTCCTTTAAAGTCTTCTGCCCTTCATGTGGAGCAACATGACAACACTAACTGCAGACCGAAGTACACTTAAAATATTCAACGTTCAGCAGTGAAACAGTTAAATATCCACTCTGACATGTGACTGAAACCCGTCATATCAGCGACCATCAGGACCTCAGACAGTTCCGACATCGCTGGTGGTCTCAGGTTCAGCACCTTGGACAGCAAACCTTTCAATTCCATCACAGCTCAACATGATGTTCGTTTACGTTAAATGAAGCTTTGGTGAGTCGAGACAAAAAGGAAGACAAAATAAACCTCCTGCCCAGCAGAGTTTTTTGTTAATGTGATCCAGAAGTCTGCTGGAAAATAAAATTACAAAGAGGGAAAAGAAGAAAAAGAAGAATGTGCACTGTGAGATTTCTTCTGATTACTTCTGCAGAGTGAAAGTCAGCTGCCACATGTAAGTCACTTTTATTTATGTCGCCCCAAACTAACAGATTCGCCTCAGACGGCTTTAAAATCTGTCCGTCTTAAGAACATATTTACTGAAGAAATACAAGGAATGTTTCAGTATCATCATGCATAAACAAAACCAATTTGAGGTATTTGTAAATTGTATATTTTTACATAAAGAGTACTCTAATACATTTGTTTTTAATATTTTCTCATTTATAACAAGTAAAACTAATTTAAAGGTTTAGTTTAAAGGCCTTTTTTGTTCAAACGAAACACACAATGTTTGAATTCTGTCACCAAATCTACTAAATGTTTTGAGTTTACTGAAGCACTCCAGATTCAAAACCTGCTCAGGATCAGTGTGAAGTCTGGATTTAGGACACATTTTTAGTCTGGTTTATATGTATTTGGATTGTGCCTTTAAGTTTCTAATGTTTTAATATGCTATTTTATATTATGCAACAGATTTATCCTCTGCTGGATCAATCATTGACTCTATTCTAGTATAGAACCCAAAGACACTTTTGTGGAATCGGAAAATTGGTGTAATTTGTCACTTTCACTCAAAATGTCGGTGAAACGTGCATAAAACAGAATATTGATTGTCAGGATTTTAAGAGGTTAAGAAAGTCTGCACAATCTGAAATCTCAGCTTATTTTGGCTCTTTTTTCTCAACATGCTCCAAATACTGTGTGAAGTTATTAGCAGGATGAAGTCTTCCACTTGTGTTCTAGACACAACCAAGCTGTTTATATCCTGTTTCCAAAGCCTCTCCCAAGTAAAAAGTACAAAAAACTCCTCTCTTAATGTAGGCGTCTTCCTCACAGCTTTAAAGACTTCAATGGTAAAACCTCTCCTCAAGAAATCCAATCTAGATTACTCAGAGCTAAACAATGACAGACTCATTTCTATTCTACCTTTCCTTGGTAAACTTTTAGAGAAAACGTTTTTTAATCAACTACTTGTTTATCTAACCAACAACAGCATTATAGACAAGCTCCAATCTGGTTTTCGAGCCAACCACAGCGCAGAGACAGCACTACTAAAAGTAGTAAATGACCTGAGAATTATTGTGGATGCAAACAGTGTGACTGTCCTTCTTCTCTTAGACCTCAATGCAGCATTCGTCACAATCAACCACGAAATTTTCATGAACAGACTTGAGGAATGGATGGGTCCCTCTGACTGGTAGACTGTTATGTATCAGAGACTCATGGTATTGAATATGGTGTTCCTCAAGGAAGCATTCTCGGTCCAATTTGGTTTTCATTATATATGCTCCCACTTGGAAACAGTATTACCCATCACCACGTCAATTATCATCTTTATGCTGATGACACACAATTGTACATCTCTGTATCATCAAATGACCCCAATGCACTTCATGCTCTCCTGTCTCACTGACATTAATGAATGGATGGGTGAAAACCTTATTAAATTAAATGAGGAAAAAGTTATTTTAATAGGACACAAAGCAGCAAGAGAAAAACTGCAAACAATGCTTGGTGGTCTTAACAAACAGATTAAAACACACATCACAAAAACACCCTTTTTTCATCACAGAAATATTGCCAAAGTCAGAGATTTTTTAACTCAGAGAGATGCTGAAATGTTCATTCAGGCTTTTATGACTAGCTGTTTAGACTATTGTAATTCCCTTTTACTGAATTACCTAAAAAGTCTATAAGAAAACGACAGCTCGTTCAGAGTCTTAACTAAAACAGATCACCCCATTGCTTAAGACACTGCTCTGGCTACGCGTATCTGTCAGAACTGATTTTAAAGTTCTTTTACTGGTTTATAAAACTTTGAATAACCTCACTCCTCTAGACATTTTATTTCATTTTATTTTCCGGCCAGATCATTAAGGTCTTTTAAATGTTCCTCATGTGCCCCATAAAAGTACCACTGAGGCAGCCCTCTGTTTTTATGGAACACGCTGCCTCTGGATGTTAGAATGGAAAGATCTCTCTGTGTTTTTGTGAAATTAAAGACCCATCTTTTAAATCTGGCTTTCACTTTTACTTTGGAATAATGCTAAAGCTTCCATTTTTAAATTTTATTCATTGGTTTTATATCATTTTATCCCTGGTGTTTATTTTATTGAGTTTTATTCTATTTTATTCTATTTTCAAAACATTATTATTGTACTGCTGTAATTTTAAGTCTTGCAAAAATGTATTTATTTTTGACTGTTTTTGTGTTGTGAAGCACTTTGGGCTGTATATTTGTATGAAAGGTGCTATATAAATAAAGTTGAGTTGAGTTGTGAAGTATTAGAATATAATATTTCCATCACATTTTCATATTGTTATACCTCTACACAGAGAAAGGACTACTGTGGTACTGCATTTCATAAGGAAAGACGAAAGGAAGTTGCACGATTAACGTCTTAAACTCTTGATCTTGAAAACCATAAATGTCACCAATAAAGAGTTTAAGAGGTTAATGCAGCAACTGCAACATGGTCTCTGTTGTCATTTATTAAGAAATGCAGTAACACGGTAACACTTTCTCATTGTAGAGGCCAGAATAACATGACTTTCCACTATTCGTCTTATGTTCAGGGTTTAAAAATAAGAAAAATAAGATGGAAATATAATATTCTAAAACCCAAAACTACAGTTTGTTGAGGAAAAAGATTTCAGACTGTGCAGACTTTCTTAACCTCCTTGATTTGAATAATAAATGTTGTGTTTTATGCACTTTTCACTGACTGAAAATCACAAATTCCACCAATTTTCCAATTTGACAAAAGTATCTCTGGAAACTTTGGGTTCTACTAGAATTCAAAGTTAAGTTTCAGTGAGTTTGAGCAAACAAAGAACAGCAGAGTTTAAGAGGCTATAAACACTTAAAAAAAACACTAAACATGAATGAGCTTACTTATCGACTCAGTTATTTGTTCAGGATGTATTAAATATGATTTCATGTGAGCAGAACTCCAGATTTTTTGTTGCTAAATGAAGGTCATGACATGTTTAAAATCATACATAAATCTCCTAAACTATCCAACGTCTTTGAAGGTGAAAGCTGCTCTGCTGGTTTGGCATCAGCCGGCTGCACTAATGGAGCGGACTGTAAATGCACTGAAGTGGACTTCATCATCTCTCTGATCTAAACAACAAAAAGTTCCCAGGAGTTCAGAAACAGGCTGAAAGGGACACAGAGTTGCATCATTTCTTCTTCTTTCTCTTCTGCACCAAACACACCGATCATGAATTCATGTGTTCATTCATTCGTAATGTTGACTCATGAATTACTCTATAGATAAAAGACTGACCGCAGACCACAATGTGATAAAGATACCTCACTCTTTACAAGCTTTTATCAGACCGCACCGAGTGTAGTATTTTTAGTATTTGTGGTATTTAGTATTTGCAGTACTGACCCAGTCCGTGGCTGGACCTGCTCTTTCTCTCCGGGGCTTTAACTCCGTGCCCGGTGAGCCCCGCTGCCGTCTCGGCCCTCGCCTTAGAGTACCGGCCGACCAGCTCCAGGACGCTGCGACCGTCCAGACGCCCGTCCGCCCGGGTGCTGGAACTCCGGAGCAGTGCGGCCGCCGTGCAGCGACCCGCGGCCAGCAGCAGGACGAGCAGCGCAGACAGGACCGGGAGCCGCGGGACCAGCATCCCTGCAGACCTGCAGAGACACGTGACCAAAGTTCTTATATCTGACATTTTCGTCATCGAGACGATTGATTGATTGATTGATTGATTTGAAATTGAATGAACTGGACATTTAACTCGTCTCTTTCTGAGGGATAAACGTTCACTCTTCACCTTGGAAACAACAAATTATCTCACCACAAGGTGTGTTGAGTAGCCGGAGCTCACGAGCATATCACATGGTCTTCTCTACTCAAGAGGCTGCTAAATGGACCTTGAGGTGACATTATTTGCTGTCTCCAAACATGAACGAGAAGTCCTCTAAGTGTTCAACAAAAGAAAGATGCACTTCCATAAAAACCGAGGAAACACCATCTGCTGGGGAAACACCATCGTGTGTTTTGATCAAAAGCTCCAGTGTGGGATGGTTTTTTTCTTTCACATTTTAGCAATTGAATGCATTTCTGTTTTAGAAACTGAACCGAAATAAACTCAATTTGACAAAGATTTAATTGTTTTTGCTCCAAAACTTAAACAAAGAGCTTTTTAAAAAATTTGTTTCTTGTGTTAATAATAAAATAATTCATAAATGAGACTTTTTCTTTCAAAGGCGGTCATATTTTGTCTATAATTAGCAACAAATTACACAGTTTTTAGAAAAGGAACTTATTGGAAAAGATTTGGAGATTACAGACAACTCAAAGATTCCTTTTTGTGTTTCCT
This sequence comes from Thunnus albacares, assembly GCF_914725855.1. Classification (NCBI taxonomy): domain Eukaryota; kingdom Metazoa; phylum Chordata; class Actinopteri; order Scombriformes; family Scombridae; genus Thunnus; species Thunnus albacares. Next base: position 19,086,587 of record NC_058129.1, read on the forward strand.
GCAGGATTTTTTTTTTTTTTTTTTTATCTCAGAGATGGTATGCATGCAAGCAACAGATAACAACATGTAACGTGTCTGGTTTACATTTCTTCATCTACTAACACTTTCAGAACAAAAACAGTTGATTTAACTTTAAATTCAAAGCAAAATCGTTTAAAGTTGCAGTTTGGATTAAAATTCATTTTGTCAGAACTTGTTGGTAAAATAATCGAAGTTTCCATGAAGTTCTATAAGCGTAATAAACTTTTTTTCTCTGTAAACAAACTGCCACTGAAAGTCAAAGTTACCTCTCTCTCTCCTCTCTGCGGCTCTTTGCGCGGCTCAGTGCGCCTCAGCTCCCCGGCGCACGGCTCACTAATCCCGGGTTCTCCCTCCCGGCTCGTCCCGGCGGGGTGACTCCCCCAGGTGTTTGATTTCCGCTTTTTAAAAATGCTTTTGTGTCTTTTTTTCTGTGTCTTATTATCCCGGGTTACTCTGGGTCCGAGCCGCGTGCCGAGCGCCGGGGCCCGGTGGCATCTTAGACCGGCGCGGGTCGGCAGTGGAGCGCGTGGAGCGGAGGAAGCACTTTCATCATCATCATCATCAGCCGGTTTGTCCCGCAGCAGCCGATACAGAGCCGGACAGAGTCATGTCACAGAGGAGTGCGGGGCTGTCCTGACAGATGGAGACAAGCTGGAGCTCCGGGACGTTAATCTTTAATCACTTCTATCGATCAGGTTGATCAGGTCTGCCTGCGCCGCGCGCTCCTTCTCCTCTTCCTTCCTCTGTGGAAATAATCCTCCTTCTCTTCTCTGCACACGCACAACTCAATACAGGAAATACAGGAGGAGGAGGAGGAGGAGGAGAAGGAGGGAGGTGCGCGCGTGCACGCGCAAGTGGATTCCTGACGTGCACGCACGCACACACATACACACACAAACACTACAACTGAGAGTTTGACAGATCAGTGTTGCTCTCAGCGGTGCACCACTCCCTCTTAGTGGATAGACATAAAACTTATTTTTACCACCTGTGTCTCCTCTTCTTCTCTTCTCTTCATAATTCTGGATTTGTAGGTTGCAGATTACATAGAACTTGTCTGCAATCACTTTTCTTGAGCCACAACAACAAATAAAATAAAACAAGATAAATACTGTAAAATATAATAAATAAATGGATCTTCTTGCTGTGAGCCAACAGTGCTCACCACTGATTGCACCACAGTGACTCTGGAGGTGCACATCTACCCCTGGTTCCTGAGGAGGTTTCAAGTATTGTTTAGGGGGTCTTTTATTTTTCTTACAATATTTTTGATGTATTTTATGACTTAATCAGATAAGGATAGTGCAGAGATGGCAGGAAGTGTTGCAGTTCACAGTCTGTATCTTAACTGCTAAACCACAGGAGCACCTGAGGTTTCAGTGGACTTTGAGGAGACTGATGAGGGCGGTAGAACTCCTGTAGGAGATTTCAGAGGTTATTTGGGGTTTGAGACTCTTAAGAAAGACTCAGGGGTCTGAGAGGGCCTCATAGGAAAGTTAAAGTTATCTTTGAGAAGAAACTGTCTATAAATGCTGTTCCATATCTGCCTGGATCAACCAACTGGACGAAGCAGGCAACTGCCCAGTAGCCCCCAAACCCCGGGTTTACTCCACATCATCTGGCTCTGCATAATCTGATTAATCTGCCTGAATGACTAATGCCCAGTGGCACTCACCTCTGTAGTGATGAAGTGCTTTGAACGGCTGGTCAAGGATTAAATCTGGTCCCCACTACCGTGCACACTGGATCCACTACAGTTTGCCTTCCGTCCCAAACAATCAATGGAAGACGCCATAGCACACATCCTCCACACCACCCTATCTCACCTGGACAAGAAAGGGAGCTATGTGAGATTACTGTTCATTGACTACAGTTCAGCGTTTAACACCTTAGTTTCATCCAGGCTCGTCACAAAGGTCAAGGACCTGGGATTAAACACCTCACTGTGCATGTGGATCCTTACCTTTCTGACAGGCAGACCCCAGGTGGTGATGGCAGCTCTTGTACCCTCATCCTTAACACAACCCTCTAAGGAGTCGGATGTTCAGTTTTTTCCTGGTAAATAAATAGGCCTGTTTGTTGCTAGTGAAAATTAGCATTAGCTCTAGCATTATCACAGTTAACCATAGACTGTAAATGCACCGTGCTAACCAAGATAGCAGCTAGCAGCTAGTGTTAGGGTCTGCTCCATCCATATGGTCACTTCTGGCTCCAAAACTCCAAGATGATGACAAAAATGCAAACTTGAGGCTTCAAAATGGGAGTCCACAAACCAATGAGTAACGTCAAAGTGGTGACGTCCATTATTTTTTTACAGTCTATGGTCAGGACAACAATTTACTCCTGAACATCAGCAATGCTGAGGAGCTGACAGTGGACTTTGGGAAGAAGCAGGGAAGGGACTATGCCCCCCTTAATATCAACATTGGAGAGAGTGGACAGCTTCAAGTACCTTGGTGTCCACATCACCCAGGGCCTAAACTGGGCGCTGCATACTGACTCAGTGGTGAGAAAGGGAAGGCAGAGACTGTTTCACCTCAGATGATTAAGGAAATTCCGGGTATCCTCTCAAATACTGAGGAATTTCTACTCCTGCACCACCAAGAGTGTCCTGACCGGGAACATCACTGCCTGGTACGGAAACAGCACCGTGCAGGACTGCAAGGCCCTGTAAAGAGTGGTTCATTCAGCTGAACATACAATAGGCAGAGCTCTACCCTGTCTAAAGATATTTACACCAGGCACTGCAAGAATAAGTCTAGGAGAAGCATTGAAGATCCCAACCACCCGGATAACAGCGTCTTATCTCTGCTGTGGTTGGGAAGAAGGTACAGATACAGCAGGCCAGCACTGAGAGGCTCAGGAGGAGCTTCTACCCTCAGGCAACTAGGATCTAGAATAGTAGACTAGAATAATTACTTATTTAATCTTTTTTTATTGCACAATTTGAAGGAACTGATGGGACTGCATTTCTTTGTGATTGTGCCTAAATGACTGCATGTGACAAATAAAATTGATTGATGTGAACTCTGCCAGGTCCATCATCTTGTGGTCCTGGTCTTGAAGACAGTCTCTGTTTGAAGACTTTCATAGTTTATATTGAGCTCAATTGTTGTAAAGTTGTGTTCTATCAAAAACTGAACACAGAAAACTAAGGTACAGTTCGTATTATTCCATCACAAGAGTACTGTAACGCTGCAACCAACTATTTTCATTGATAATCTATTGATTACTTACTGTAAAACATGTAAAAAAAATGTCCAACCAACAGTCAGAAACACAAAGATGTTGAGTTTACTATCATGGAAAATTGTACAACTAGCAAATATTACTTTCTGTCAATCGATCAATCAACTAATCATGTCACCTCTAGAGTAGGAGGTTAATCCAGCTGTGTATGAAGTCTGTGTTTTGAGCCCAGATCAGGTGCAGAGGTCTGTTTTTTGGACTCAGCACCTGAACAAGAAAAGATAAGCATGTGTTTTGCACACTGGTAGCATTAAACACAGTAACATGACTCTAAAACACAGCAGTAACATTTATTAAATTAACAGTAAAACACTTGACAGAGTTAAAAACACAGATAGAGACAACATAGTACAACAACAACTGAACAGTGAGTGACTGGGAGCCAACACACAACTCTCTTCCTGTTGATGTGAACGGCGGTCTGTACTCAGAGTTCCACCCTTATTTGTTCATCTGCTCTATCAGATACCAAATCACTCAGCTGCTCTGTGTGTGTGTGTGTATGTGTGTGCGTGTTGGATTGTATATGTAAACACATGTTCACATTAGCACATGTATATTGAGTATGTGAGAACTGCGATTTATCAGGAATTATCAGGAATGTATGCGGGGACTTTGCCAGGTTATACGTGTGTGTAGTACATGTACAGTACATATACATATATATACTGGTTGTGTGTGTGTGAGAGAGAGAATATTCATGTTTTTTAAACCTGTATTTATTCAGGGTTTAAGGAGAGGTTTGCTGAGGAATGATGGCCTGTATCTCACATTGGAGGCTGTTTATTCATGCAGGTCACTGCAATGCCGACAATGTTTTCTCACAGCCATTAACTCCAATTTGTACACATTCAGGCCTGTACCACAGTACTGTAGCATTTACTGCATGCCCTGTCCTGGAACGTCTCCAACAACTGCTAGACTGCTAGAACGTCTCCCAAGAGTACATTAATGTCCTCAAGAACCCTTTTTTAACCTCATCAGCCCCTGGGGTCTCGTAAGGGACCCCTGGATCCCCCTCCAGCAGCCCTAAACATTAGGAGAGCCACCAGAACCTCTTCAATGATCCACTTTAAGGCCACAGCCTTAAAGTGGATCCTGAAAAAAGGCACTGAATTGAGTGAAGTCTCAAGGAACCTACACATGAGCCAGTGGGTTCACTGAGGAGTCTCCATCAACACCTCTGGAACAACAGTCAGGTGTCCATATGAGCAGTGAAAGAGGTTTTCCTCGCTGTAATCATTCCTCCTGTTCATACTGGATATTAAAAGATCCCCTTCAAATGTGCTTTCAGTATAAGTGATGGAAGCCAAAATCCACAGTGTGTCCACACAGTCATTTTGTGCAAAAATGCATTCAAAAGTTGATGTGAAGCCTATATTCAGCTTCAGCAGTCTGAGTTAGTCATATCAAGTGGATATCTGACACATTTACAGTCTTTTTAGCATCAAATTCCCTCTTTGTGTTTCCTCGGACAGTGTTTCCCTGTTGAGCTGCAGGTGGAAGTATAGTAACAAAAAGAGGGATTTTGGCACTAAAAAGACTGTAACGTTGAAAGATATCTACTTGATTTGACTCATTTGGACGCTGAAGCTTCATATTAGGTTCAGATAAACTTTTAAATACATTTTTGTACAGAGGGAGGACTGTGGATTTTGTCCCCCATCACTTCCATTGTAAGGTCATTATGAAGGGATCTTCTAATGGTCAGTATGAACAGGAGGAATGATTACAGCAAGAAAAACATATTTCACTGTTCATTTCGGCTCCTGATTGTTGTTTTAAGACTTGAAAAACTGTGAGCTTTAAGGCCACCTCTTTTCACACCTGAACACACCTGGCCAATCACGGTGTAAAATGAGCATGGATCATCTGTTGCGGAAAGTTACAGAAATTGTTGGACACAAAAAAAAAAAACAAACCCTCCTCCTGATTCTACCCTAAAATGATCTGACATGCACTAAATAGAGAATGACAGAAGGATAGAAAGAAGGAACATTTGTGAACATGATAAACTAAATAAAACACACATCTGTCATGTTCGCTGTGGCACTGTTTCACGGCGATGAGAGATGTAAGAAAAACTAAACACACATTGACTGAGAGCGTTCCGTTCTGCCAGGTTTACCGAGTGTTATCATTCCACAAACACACACACACACACACACCTGCTGTCAGCAAACTGTTACCACGGTGACAGAAAAATGCACACACACACACACACACACACACACACACACACACACACACACAGCATTTACCTGAATTCTTAACAGCACATGTGATTAACTGAAAAGCCAAAAACAACACCAGGTGTGTGGAATGTGAAATGTGTGATCTCTTTCTCTTTTTCCAATCTTTGTTTCATTTCTTTTGACCTTTGACCAAAAAAAAAAAACAAAAAACAGTGGTTCCCAACATTTTTGGCCTGTGACCCTTTAAAATAAAGCAAAGTCTACCTGGGACCCTTGTCACTTGTTTCACTGTCTACCAGTTAAGTCACTGATATTTCAAGGTTACATCCTCAATTGTCTTGTTTCGTCTGACTAACAGTCCAAACCCTGAAGATATTTAGTTTATCGTCATGTTGACAAAGAGAAGCAATAAATCATCACATTTGTGAAGCTGAAACCAGCTTATTTTGTACATTTTTGATTAAAAAATGACTAAAACCATTATTCTATTATCAAGATAGTTGCTGATTAATCTTCTGTCAATCAACTAAGTGTTTAATAGACTAAGCTTGCAGCTCTAGAGAGAGGACTTATTGTTTTATTTTAATAACTTTTAAAGGTTTGATGAGGTAAAATACAGAAATGCACAAGAAGTAAAGCAAAATATGTTTTTTTCTGTATCCTATCCAGTCCTATCATCTTGCAACAACTTTGATTAATCCAGTGATCTCTTGTGGGGTCACTGGATGACCTAAAATAATACCCTCCTCTGTGACCTTGATGCACTGTTGGTCATCACCGACTGTCACTTTTACAAACTAACCCCGAAAAATAAAAGAGTAGAGAAGAAACCGCTTCAGAAAAAACAGAATAAGAGAGAAAGAAAAAGAAAAACAGAACTGCTGATGTTTTTGGCTCAACAGTCAGACAATTAAAACCTCTGAGACTTCCTAATGGCACAGAGAAAACACAGGGGTCAAAGGTCAGATGGAGTCGTGGTAAACTATGTGTTCATGGAGACTCTGGAGACGTCTGAAAACACTGACTCTAAACATTTACAGCTCTCTAAATCTGTCTAATCTCTCTTAATTAAACTCTGTCTGCATGTGTTTTCTGTCTTCTTATTCTGCTGTATTCTACTCCTTTCTACTCTACTCTCAGATGTGAAGCATCAAACTAACCGCCATGCAGCTGCTTGGTTTCTTCGCCCGGCAGCCACACGTGTCCTGGTTTTTAGACCTTGGCCAGTCTGACAAATAAAAAGCTTCAGAAATAAAAAGTCTTGTGTCTTGTTTCTTGGCGTTTGGAGGCAAAAACATAATAATAATCAATAATAACCAATTCACATTCTGTTATTCCTCCAGGACAGACACGCTGCTGCATCATGCTGACAATGCGGATATTTGTCTGACTTCTTCATCTGCCCTTTTACACCCGAAAACACACACAAACACACACAAACACAGCTCCCGGTGGTTTGAGGAACAAGCTGTTTGTTTGTTCTCTCGGGTATCTCAGAACACTGTGATGAAGCTTTTTATGGGAGTTCATTAAAGACAAAGCTACTGAGAAAACGCAAGACAAATCAAAGCGATCAATTTGTCAGTGCAGGCACAAAAAAAACAACATAGAAAACAGTTTAGAGAATAGGTCAGAGCAGATTTATGGGTGTCAGACGCTAGATGAGAGCAGCTGGAACTCCATCAGAGCCTCTTAAACACACTCACTGTCTCTTAGAACCTTGAATTTGAACTTGAATTGAATTCAGGAGCCTTTAAAACCTAAAGAATCTTTGTAACATCCTCAGTGACCCCTTAAGCTTAATCCAAAATCTCTGGAACATCCCAAGAACATCTCAACTCTATTGGAGAAGGAGGCTGCACTTCAACAATGGGATTCTCAGTGGAGTGCTAAACCCAAAATCCAGTAGGCATGTTCCAAAAGTGTAAAACAAGGGTAGCACATCTCAATTTTCTAGTCAAGGAGGACAAAATATTACATTTCACTTGTTTATTTGGCTCATATCACATTAGAAAAATGCTTATGCGTTTCGGCACAGAGCCTTCTTCAGAGCATTTTAAGTATATAGATTCAATTCAGTCATATACACAAGGGCAGAGTTAGTACACAGCTGGGAGTTGGACCCAGTCATCTGGGAACCAATCACCCTTCTCATGTTAATATTTTGTCCTCCTCGACTAGAAAATTGAGATGTGCTACCCTTTTTTTTTTTTTTTTTTTTACATTTTTGGAACATCTGTTCAAACCTCTGGAATTTCACAAAGAACCATTTCAACATTCTTAGAAAATTAGAAAAGACCCTTGGAGCATCACTTGGACCCATCACAAGAACTTCCTCTTCAGAACCTGTGGAACCTCCCACAAACATCTGAAACCTCCCCAAGAACCTCCGAAATCCTATTAAGGACTGTTGAAATCTTGTAAAGAATCTCTCAGACCTTCTTAAGAACCTCTGGAAAGCCCTCAAAACCCCTGGAACATCCAAAAGAACCTCTTAAAGCTCTTCTAGAACATTTCTCACCTTCAACCACTCTGAACTTCTGAAACATCATGAGTTTCCAGGATCTCCCAAAGGACCTATTGAACTTTGTGAAGGACCCCCTGAAATCTCCATCAAACCTCTTTTACACAGCCCGTTCAAGGCGGGACGAAGAGAAATCACCTCCCCTCGTCCTAATAACATACTTGTCCTCCCTCATGGCAGAGTTTACAGCATCACGCCTTTGAATCCGGAACACCAGCATGCTATGTGAAAGCACACATGGAGGTTGCCTTATGCCGGCTTTGAGTGGTTCAGTGTAAAAAAGCAAAGGCGGCTCCTCTTTATGGCTATAACATGGGTTCTCTGTATATAAGAGGCTATTGAGAACCTCTGAAACCTCCTTCAAACTTGTGAAAGATCATCGCAAGCATTTGAACCTCTTCAGGACCTCTGGAACATCACTAAGACCCACATAAACCTCCTCAATGATCCCGGAAATGTCTTCCAGAACCCTTTCCATATTCTCAAATATTTCTAGCACCTTATCAAGGACCTAGATGTCTGGAACCTCTTCAATAACCTCTTAAACATTAAGCTTTATTAAAAACCCTTTAAAGCTTCTCTACAACTTATGAAACCTTTTAACTTCCACAAGAACCACATAAACCTCCTCAAGGATACTGGAAACCTCTTCCAGAACCCTTTACATCTGCTGAAACACTTCTGACACCTCCTTAGAAGCATCTCTATGAACATCTTCAAGAACCTCTTGAACTTTAAGGACAACCAAAATCTGCCCAATTACCATTAAAACCTTCAACAATTTATGAAACTTTCTCAAAAACATCAACTAGAGCCACCTAAGCTCCCTCACACCTTTTCAAGAACCTTCTCAAAACCATACATGCAAACCAAAAATCAACACAGTCATATCTGGATTTGTGCAGTGCCCGACAGTCTCAACTTAGGCAACACAAGGAGGGTTTGAACATGTTTGAACTATTTGGACACCCAGGATGGTTCCACAGCACCACTCAGTGGTCAGAGATGCAAACTGCACCCTGATAGCTCATGAAGTTCTTTCTTACCTGTAAGAATAGTTCAACACTGATTCACAGATGCTGCTGACCTGCTCCTGTGGGTTAAAACATTCAAACATGTTTCTCTTCTTGCCTCATCTTGCAGATGTTTTTGCGTCCAGAGCTGATAGAAAACACCTGCTTTGACTTCATTAATTAGGGTGTGGCCAGAAGTTAAGTAGTTTATCTCTACGTCTGTGATTCAGTGTTGGGTTATTCTTTAAGGTTGAGCGCCTCCCTGTGGTTCAACAGAAAATGTTTTTATTGTTTGCCCATTTTTGGCTTTTTCATTTAATTTTCACAATTATAACTGATGTATTTTTTTATTGCCTAATGTAAATGTTTAGTTTTGTTCAAACAATAAAAAGAGACATTGATTCATCACTGTGGTCATTTTGAAGTTGTAGTTTGTGGTGTTGCTTTGGGTTGCTTTATACTAAATTGTTCATGTTTTTTTTTAATTCACACCACCATTTTAGGAATTAGACAAATAAATCATAGCTTCAGAAAATGAGTTTATCCTTTATTGCTTCCATTTCTTATACATTTCCTTTTTTAAAAACATTTGTTTCCAGTTCTTTCTGCTGTTTCTCCACACATGCAAAAACACTTTCATTCAGTTTTCCATTTCCTCCTATTCATCACTTCCACCTCCATTTATCTTTCTCTCATGGTACTTCCCTCCATTGTTCCAGTTTTCCAGTTAAATTGCATTAATCTTATGGTTAATAGAGTAAATCTGAATCGCTTACATTCACACAGAGAAGATATTATGTGCCTAAATTCAAAGCCTCCACCTTAAAAAGTTACATCCAAATTCAGACTGTTAGTCTTACTATCTGCTACTTTGTTTGAGAAGAAAAAACAGATTTGAGGCTTGAAAACCGAGACTCCATTACTCGTTAAGATGGAGACTGAAGCTGAAATAAATGCTACAGAGAGGAAATGAAGATCCAGCAGCAGATAACATAAAGAAGAAATATGTAGAAACATGATAACAAGAGGGGTAAAGATGAAACAGGATTATTTACAGTATAGGACAAACTACATCCCTTACTAATTATAGTGTCAGTCAGTGTAGCTCATAATAACATAGAAAATAGGACATTTAAATAATTATGTTGAGTCAAAAGTCACAAAAACATGTCAGCTGTTAAAATATTTCCAGCACTGCCTTTCCTTGTTCATACCTTATCACAACTCAGCTTTACATGACTATAAAAATGTTTTAAATATAAACAAAAAACGTGGATTAACCTCCCAAGTTGGTTTCATCTTAATCAAGTGTCCTCTGGTTTGAAACCAAGTCCTGCTGATCAGAGATGTTATGAACCCTGTGTAATGCCAGAATTGGCTGATCTAAAACTTTTTTCTGATTTATTGTTATCAGAACCAGCTGCTCTATAACTGAACACCAATTTAATGTAATCAAAACTGGCTGATTCAATACCTATGCTTAAGTTAATGCCAGTAGAATTGGTGGATTTAATGTCATTGGAATTGTTTGGATTCATGAAAACCACAGCTAGATACGGAAGACTTTGGGAAAGCTTTAAAACATAACTGCTTAACATTATTATACTATAATTATACTATATTATATATATATAATATTAGAATTTTTACTCTGATCTCAAGAAAACAAGCTTCTTATGTCAAGATGACAAAATTAATTTCTTGTCAATATTATAATAATGTAAAAAGTTGTGTTTACTACAGTAAGCCAGAGATGACATGGACAAAGAGAATTTTGATTTCTCTTATTAGGGCAAGAAAGTATAACATTAACTTAAACAGAGAAGAAGAATACTTTGTGAAACAAGAAAATATGATTATGTAGAAAAATGGACAGCAAAGTCAAGCAAAAGACAATAATACAAGGTAATTGCTGTAGTTTTGATTTAAGTACATTGAAAGGAGGTGTTGGGGTTTATGCAACAAGCTTGTCTTCTTGAGATCATCATTCCACAGTTATGAGAACAAACATGAGATATAATTACACGCATGTCCTTTCTGACATATATGTATGGCGACTAGAGATACTTGCCAAGTTTGCTTCAGTACATTCAGTTAAAGGCTTCAGACCATGCGTCAGTCCAGTCTAGTTCAATTCAGGTTGCTGAGGCATTGTGACAAGTTTGTAGACAGTTTCAAACCTGATAAGGATCTGTAGAAGACCCAGACATCGTCACATTCAGGTACGTTTTTCTGTGATCCCTAACAACTGGACTTGAGGGTGGGCGACCATCTACTTCCTCCCGAATCCAAGTTGCAGCTGCATCTATAATCTTGGCTTGTCCATCAAGAAATCTCAATCAATCTCTGGCTCGATCCTCTTTCCATTCCCAAAATGGTTCCTGGAGACTCAACAAACACCTCATCATCATCCTCTTCCTCTTCTTCCTCCTCACCTTCCCCTTCTAAGATGGCAGTCATGGGGGCAGCGAAGAGGCGGCAGCGAGCAGCAAAGCGTCGGCTGGCAGAGCAGGGAGGAGTGAGGGAGCGAGGTCGCACAGAGGAGGAGGAGAGGAAGAATACAGGGGAGGAGGAGGTGAAGAGGAGCTGATTGTGCCTCAATCTCAACATCATGGACAAGTTCTGAGGGCAAAGAGACGTGGGAGAAACTGGTACATCAAAAGTCAGGTGGGTATTGATGTCACATGTATCCACGTTATGGGACAAGCTTGTGGGATTAATATGGGGTTGTTCTGGCGGTGGTGGCTGTGGTGGCAGCGATGGCACACACTGCAGCTCAGTGGCAGCAGCAGAAGCAGCATTTATGCGAAGCCGCTCGACCGCTGAGATTCGAGAAGACGAATTAGACCGACTACCCTTCCTCAGCAAGAGAGCCTTGAAGCTCTCGCTTCTTGCTGACCTTTGACTTCTGAGAGTTGTAGGTCGCATTAGGTGGGGCTGGGGATCAGTTGGGGTCACCGGAGGGGAAGAGGATGAAGAGGAAGAGGAGATACGATGTTTGTCTTCATCTGAATCTATTCTTCCTAGCATCTTCCGCTTTGACCTGAGGCAGACAGACAGAAAACAAAGTAGTCACATTTTACTTTAGTAGTATTTCATTGAGAACTGTCATGTAACAATATCAATACATGTTTAATCTCAAGATCTGTTAAACTGCCCCTGAGCAAGGCACTCAAACCACATCAGCTTACCTTTTTACTATCAGAAAAAAAGTGATTTTGCAGTACAGTGCTCCTGAGTGAGCACAAACCAAATTAAAGCTATAATCTATCATCAAATTGAGATTTGACAGAGAGCACAGGGACAGGGATGAGCTTCCAAATGGGGCACAAGGAAGAGGGAAGGTTCATATTGGGAAGTAAGAGGGTACAATTAGGGGAACAAAAGAAAGAAGCATCCTAGTCAGGGAGCAAGAAAGATGAACTAATTTAGTTACGGAGCAAGGAAGAAGATTACTAATTGGGGAACAAAGTACAAAGATGGTTCCAAGTTAGGGAATAAGGGACTGGAAACTTCCATTTAGGGGACAAGGAAGAAAAAAGCTTCCTATTTGGGGAAGAAAGTAGGTAGAAGCTTCCAGTTAGGGGAACAAAAGATAAAAGCATCCTAGCGAGGGAACAAGAAAGATGGAAACAACTAAGTAACAGGAAGAAAGAGTTGGGGAACAAAGATGATGCTAAATTAGGGAACAATGGAACAATTTAGGGGACAAGGAAGAAATAAGCTTCCTATTAGGGGAACAATGAAGGATGGTTAAAGTTAGGAATTAAGCACGTAGGAAGATTCCAGTCCAGGTAATGAAAAATAGAAGCATCCTAGCTGGGCAACAATAAAGATGGAAGCAACTAAGTTACAGAGCAAGGAAAAAGCTTACTAGTTGGGGAACTGAGACGATTCCAAGTTAGGGAAAAAGGGGAGAAAAGGAGGGTGGGACTGTTACTGGTTATGGAAGGAGGAAAAACTGAGCATACAAGAAAGATAACTGGATTGGTGGTTATGTATCTAGTTAACTCTACACAGGTTCAGGATCTAAACTCAATTTACTACACATTCAGTGACCAATCACAGCTTTACCTGCAGCCAAACCCCTATCAGGGCATTCACGCTGTGCCTTCCCATACTGCACTGCTCCACAGAGGCAGAGGGAGGAATCAAGCAGACATGTGAGATTGTGGTTGATAGCTTGGTACAGTAACAGTGTTTGTGTGTGTTTGTGTGTTCCTACCTGTGGATGACAGCGAACAGATCTTCTGTGGTTCGTGGTCTACTGGGAACAAACATCTGATCTGCCGAAACACTAACAAACAGATCAGCTGTAAAGAAAAACAAGGAGAAAGAGAATTAAAATTGAATATGAAGTATTGTTTCAGTTGACAGTGTTCACTTTTACTTATTATTCTTTACTATTAGTCACCCTTGAATTGGAATAAAACTAGTGCAGTGCCTGTTCAAAATGTGCCTGCTCAGAACAGACGGATTGCTTATTATTTCTCAAGAACGGCATATATATGTATCAATTAACACATCAATGCTGGTGTTAATATTGACAATGACACCAAATTTATAAAAATCTGCATTTCATGGGTTCAAAATGGCTTAACCTGTTATCTTCTGTTAAAAAATCAGCCCTGAAAAGGTGGGCCAATGCTGACATAGAGTTGACCACTCTCCAGGTCTCAACACATGAAATTTATATAAATGGTAGAATGATAACAGCCACCTCCCCCAGTCCTGCATTCATTGTCATATATATGCTGATTGAGAGAGACAGTTTTAGCTTCAGCAGCTAACAGTGGTGCTGGCAGGCTGGAGGGGGTCTCTCTGTCTGTGACTGTCTGTGGGAGGAAAAGCTGCTGGCAGCCACTAAAACAACAGAAATCCTCCTTGCATCTCATCCTGCAGCTCTTCAACTCTCCGGCTGTCTGTTCCTGCAGTTATCAGCTGGTAAAATCCTATTTCAAAGCGTTTAATGTTTAAAAAACATTTTACCGGTGGATAACTACAGGAACAGAAAGCTGGATAGTTAAAGAGCTACAGGACACAGCTCCCCCACAGCTCTCAGTTTGCTCGCCCTCTCTCCCTCTTTTTCTTGTCTTTTTAAAAATGAGTTGGGACACCCAATGTTTTATCTCTGTCATTCACAGGGAAAGCTTTCCACCACTGTCTCTCCTCATCAGCGCTGTCTCTCTGTCACTTGCTCTTGCTCTCAGTTCACTTGGCCTCTCTCTTTTTCTCTCGTCTTTTTTTAAAATGAGTCGGGAAACTCACAACAAAGCCTAACTTTTAACGTTATAAAATGAAGAGAGATGTCGTCCCCTCCTCTCTCTCATGGCAGGGTTTTACAGCTCTGACCATGACATGCAGTAGCAGAGCCCAGAAGCCCTGCCTCGCTGAAGCTGGGGGGAGTGGCTTTCTGTTCGCTTGTTTATTTCAAGTTTATTAACATTAAACGTGTCACATGTCCAAATTGCACCACATTTCGACAATGTACTTCCTTGTATCCTCAGCAATGCACCTGCCAAGTGTGAAGTAGATCAGATGAACGGTTTTCGAGATATGCGAAGGACAAACATACAGACAGACAGACAGCATAGTGTTTTGGGGGGGAGGCACAAGTCATGCCCAAAAATCATTACCTTGGGGGTATAAATTACAAGTTTGTAATACAAACTACTAATAGTCCTTGACAGTCCTTGACAAGTGCACCAGTCTGGTTCCAGGTGCCTACACTCTTAGCCTGAATCAACTACTTCAGCACCTCCAAAATCCAAACACATCTAGCAGCAATCCAGTATGCTGATACTTGGCCAGAAAAACAAACAATGCCAGTAAACTCAACCTACCATCTGGAGGTCCTGTGGCATCCTTCACCTCCTCCCTCCTGTGTACTCCATCATTGCTCCTCTCCTCCTCTTCTTCGTCCCCTGGTTCCTGTATCAGGAGGTCTGGAAGTAACAGCTCCTCCCGCAGGCTATCAGTGGACAGCGCACTGCTGAGGGAGAACCTGCTCTGACCAATCAGAGTGCAGGAGCTTTCAGAGTCGCTGGTGTCTTGATCAAACACTTTTGTCATCTTCACTCTCTGACTCATTTGCATTGTTCTCCCTTTCTCCACATCTCGCTCGTCTTCAGATGAGGACGAAGATGATGATGAAGATGATGACGATGAAGAGGGGGAGGGCTCCATAGTTGATGACATCAGCAGCAGTTGCCTGCCTGGCCTCCTCTTCCTCCTCTTTCTTGCTTTGTCTTTTTTCATTGGGGTGGATGACATCATCTTCATTGTTGTCTTTACCAGCCTCTCCTTCTCATCTTCCTCTGCATCTTCAGCCAGCGATGACCTCATCATCCTCTTCTGAAATGTTTTGTCATTATTCTTATTAAGTCTTGTTCTGATGACCCCAGAACAACTAGGGTTGGTTGCTCCAGTTTGAGTGATCCCTGTCTGGATGGAAGCAGCTCCGTGGTTCCCTAAGGTGCTACAGTTCTCTAAGGTACTTATGAATGGATGAATGGGACCTTGGGTACTCCACGCTGAGGTCATACCCATGATCCCTGAGGGACCACAGTTCCCATAGGTACCCATAGACCCTATGTCACTACTGGTGTTCATGGTGTCCCAAGTTCCTGAGGTACCACGGTTCTCCAAGGTACCTACCATCCCACTGAAAGTGTCTCTAGCCTCTGTGGTACCCATGGTCCCACTGAAAGTGTCTCTAGTCTCTGTGGTTCCCATGGTCTCACTGAAAGTGTCTCTAGCAGCTGTGGTACCCATGGTCCCATTGAAATTGTCTCTAGCCCCTGTAATACCCATGGTTCCACTGAAAGTGTCTCTGCCCTCTGTGATATCTATGGTCCCATTGAAAATGGTACCTATGATCCCCAAAGTGCGACTGGTCCCTGTAGTGCTCTGAGTCTGTGAAACAGCAGTGCTCTCCAGGGTGCTATGGGTGCCTTTGGGTGCCTCTCCTGCATTTGTAGTAGCCAAGTGTGGTTTGGTACTTTTGGGTGAGGTCAATGAAAGATCTGGCTTTTTATGCAAAATTGGTGGCTTCTGCCTTTGAGGGGAGTTGGCAGGTGAGCGTGTGGTGATGTCAACAGGTGTTGTGTGTGCTGGCAAAGAAGCAGCATTAAGTGAGTGTGCAGGTGAAGTTGTGTGTGTCACTAATTTATCAGGAATTGATGTTTTGTCAACACTGGTGCATGTCATGTGCTTTGGTGAAGGTGTACTATTAGTCAAATGTGTGCAGGAGGAATTAGCAGAAATTCTTGATTGGCTGGTGAGCCCAGGAGAAGGCGCTGTGATTTGTCCAGTGCTCTTCCACCCACCTGGTCTTCGCTTAGCCTCAGGAGATGCGATGAGACCCAGAATGCAAAGATCAGGCTTCTTTGGTGGGATCGGCTTCTCCGGGGAGCGAAGCCTCCTTGGGCTACCTGGCTCAAAGACACTATTACACTGTTTTAAATCACTGTGTGAATTTCCATTGGCTGCACTGTGATTCCACATTTCTGAATTATTGTTATCGTTGTTCTCTAAAAGTTGTGTTCTGCTTTCTCTGTGAGGCTCTTGTTTTGTTCCAGAGAGGGTCCAGTAAGAAGAATCTGTCAGGCAAACATCCTCAGTGTTTCTGTGTTTCTCAGCAGGCTCAGTTAGCTTAACCTTTGTGACCTGTTGTTGTTGCAAAGTGGGATGTTGGGTAATTGTGTTGATGTGATTTTTGTCAGTATCATAAGACATTTTAACCAAGGGACTATCAGTGCTGGAGACATGATTGTTGACCAGAGTAGCATACATGTCTGAATCTTCCCTCTCTTGTTCATTGTACTTGATGTCTTGAGGGGTTTCGTTGGCCAGCTGAGGCCCAGAGCTTCTCTGTTTAGCTGGGCTAGGAACTATGCCTTGCAGGGTTTGAAGATTTGCAGAGGCTGAGTCATCTATGGGTGTCCTCACCTCACCTTTTGTTAAGTTGTAGTAACCATGATCGGATTTGAGCCCAGGTTGCTTTGCAACAGCGCTGGCAGGGCTATAAGGGCTAGCATCACCCATTAAAACATTTGATATGTTAGCTTCATTGCTGCCTTGATCACTGATAGCATTTTGTGATCCAGTTCCAGATAGCTTAACATCTGTGTTGCCCAGGCCATCCAGATGAGCTTCTTTGCTTGGTAGATCTTTGTTAGTGAGCAGGCCTTCCTGGTTCTTGACAGAGCGAAGCTTGACACCCTGCAAAGCCTGTGCAGTGACCAGGGGGTAAGGGGACGTGGATGTTGACACTTCAACACAGCAGTTTGGAGACTTGGCAAGATCTGGTGGGGGGAGGGCCATCACAGAGGATGCAGGAAGAGGAGGCAGAGGAGGAGGTGGAGGTGGAGGAGGAGGAGGAAGATCAGCAATTGGCAATTCTGGAAGCTCTGAAGGAGGAGGAAGAGGAGAAGATGGAGGAGGAGGGGGGGTAGTTGGGGGAGGAGGGAAGTTGATTGATGATGACATAGTGGATACCAGAACATGATGGGAGGTCTGCCTGATGGCGTAGGAGTAGGGAGGAGGAGGAGGCCGGGAGAAAGGAGGAAGAGGAGGAGGAGAGGGGAGGGATGAAGGTGGGAGTGGAGGAGGAGGGGGAGGAGGAGGGGGAGGGGGAGGAGGAAGAGATGAAGGGGGAGGAGGAGGAGCAACAGAGAATTTGGTGAAAGAAGGAGGAGCAGGACACTCATGAATGGGGGAGTAGAAGACAGGGGGCAAAGGAGAGGAACACTCAGGTAGAGGAGGAGGAGGAGGTGGAGCAGGGAGAAGAGAATGCTTGGCAGAGGATTCTGAGGAGGTGCATGAGGAGAGGGAGGAGGTGGATGAAAAGGAGGAGGAGAGGGAGGAGAAGAGTGATGATTTCCTCTCTGGCACTGGTGGCTTTGGCCTCCCATCGACCCTAGACCCTGTCCTGGGCAGGGAGGAGACGGCAGGTGACAGGGGATGGGAGAGTGAGCGTGAAGAGGAGAAGGGGGAGGTCGGGGGGAGGGAGAAAGCTCCAGGGCTTGCTGCGAGAGGGGAGGAGGGGCTGAGGGGGGAGGAGATGGGAGTGCCAGGGGTGGGGGTGTTGGACTGGCTGGAATAACCACTGGAGGGTGAAGCGAGGCGCTGTAGCCCAGCCATGGAAGCAGCAACTGGTTGAGAGTTGAGAGTAAATGTCAGCCCTTCCTCCTCTGAGCCTGGAGACACGGGGGTGAGGATATGGGCATGGGAGTGGCCGGGGCTAGGCGGTAGGTGCTCAGACGAAGGAGACTCAACGGATGTTGCTGCTTGGCAGTCGGAGCTTAACGGTTCAAATGTTGTGACTGTGCCACAGTTGAACCCACTCTGGCGTCTCTTGGTATTGCTCCGTGGCACCCAGGGGTCATGGAAGGTCTGGGGCGATGAGGTGGGTGTCTGTGGGGTGCTTCGTCCCAGGCGGGGGCTTCGCTCCAGGCAGGGGCTACGCTCTATATGGGGGCTACGCTCCAGAGGGGGGCTGGAGGAGGACCGGGAGGGCTTGCTACGCCCTGGCCGACGTCTAAGAGAGTCAGACCGCAATGGTGGAGGAGGCGGACGTTTGGACTTGCGGAGGGAGATGCTGCGAGAGCAAGAGGAGGAGATGCTGGACTTCCTTTTCTCTTGGTATACTGAGGAAGAGGAGGTAATTTCCTCTGAACACAAGGAGTTACAGTCAATGTGTGAGGGGGAAGAGCGTCCGGAAGAGATCAGCGGATCGCAGCTCCAGCCTTCCCCAGAGACAGAACTCATCTCCCGGGTGATACCACTCCAGTCAGCCCCAGTCTGGCTGCTGTGAACACTTGAGCTGGGGGACACGGGCTGGAAGCTCCAACGTTCCCCATTGCAGGAGCAGTGAGTGTCTTGCTGGATGGCGGTCTGTTCATCCAGAGCCTGGTAGCTAAATTGAGAATCTGAGTCTGCAATAGAGGAGGAGGAGAGGTAGTGGGTGGAGGAAGGGGAGCTGTGAGGGTAGGCAGCCTCATTTAGGGGCTTATCACTGGGGTAAGACCACTCTGACTGCAGGGCCTGGCTAGGGCTGCCGGGAAGAGAGGAGGTGACAGGGGAGGAAGGAAAAGAAGAGGAAGAGGAGAATGGAGACTCTGGAATGACTCTGGCAGTGTGATCAAAGGGCAGCAGGGGCTGGAGGTCACTGGGGAAACCCTGCAGATCCTGTGACTGTAGAGGAAAAAGAAAGTTAGTTTTATTTTTAGTTACTTAGTTACATGTGGCAGTCACTTCTCCTAAACTGACCTGACAGCAGGATGAGGAGGTGCTGAGTGCCCTGTAGGAGGCACTGTTACAGCTGACCTCTGAGTTCAAGGAGGAGTTGGTGGCTGGGCGAGGGAGGCTGTGGACCACTGAGGAGGGGGAGCAGCAGGATGTAGAGCGGTCCTGACAGGAGTCAACACGTGGTGAGGAGGTAAGAGAGGCCATGAGGCTGGACATTCCCTCTCCTCTTGGGGCTCGGATCCTTCTAGCTAATGTCTGCAACTCCTTTCTGACTTCACCCTCCTCCTCCTCCTCTGTGGTCTTCTGTTGGCGGGCGGGGCTACAGGAGGAGGAGGCAGGTCGACCGACAGTGGAGAACTGACTGGGAAGAACTAAAGAGACCATAGGCGAGTCTGGAGACAGAACAGCAGACATAAAGGAAGAGAGGAAACACTTTGAGACCGGAGAAATAATGTAATTGATTGATAGATGGGGGAATGAATGGGTGAAGGTCATACCCAGCTTCCGTGTTACATCATCAGGTATCCCAGTAACTGTCTTGCGGCGGCTCAGGTTACGGGGGCGCCGGGATAATGAGTCAGTGTTGGAAACCACCTTTCGAAAACTTGCCTGACGATCAAAACTCTCACCTGACATGCACACGTATGAAAACACAATAAACACCGTAAAGATATGAGAATATGAGAAATCCCTGTTAGTTAATGAATTTGTAGGACAAGAGACATGTCAGCTTTGCAGTCAGGTCCCAAGTCCAAGTCAAATCCTAAGTTTGAGTTGAGTGTCAAGTCCAAGTTTAGCCCCAAATCTGAGTTGAGTCCCGTTTCTGAGACAACTTTCAAGTCTAAGTCATGTTTCGAGCCCCGATTGTCTGATTGTCTCTCAAAATCTGAGTAAAAGCTCATGTTTAAGTTGAGTCCCAAGTCTGAGTGGAATCCCAAATTCAAGATAAGTTTAAAATCCGAAGTCTGAGTCAACTCTCAAGTTGGACTTCAGTTTTGAGCCTGAATTTGAGTGGAGATTCTGGGTCACATCTAGAGTCGGGTTTCAGTTTTTGAGTCAAGTTCCAAATCTAAAGCAAGTGCTACATTCAAGTTCATTTTTAAGTCAGAGTAAAATCCAAAGTCCAATTTGAGTTTCAAGTCTAAACCAATGAATATAGGTCTTGTCATGTGACATAGAACTAAAGTATTTCCAAAAATTTGAAAAAATTGCCCTGGAAATGATCTAAAATGCCCCAAAAACATATTTCATGAGGGCAAAAAAACTGTTAATTTATTTCCTTAATATTAGAATCTGGGGAGTCCAGTCCCCTACCTGTTACATTGATGGGTACTATATCAGCTCCAACTGCCTCGGCCTGCTGCCTCATCCTCTCCTCTGGTGTTGGAAGCCGGGGGGTCGGCTCCATCTCCACGTCGACTGTTGGCTCGTAGGCAGGGGCAAAGACGTCCCAACAGTGGGTGACGTGTACAGGGTTGAGGACCAGTGGAGTCATAGGTCGTGTGTTGTTCAAGAAGAACCTTTCGTCTTCTTCTGAGGAGGCTGAGGACTGAATGCACAAATAAACAAACATGCTGTAACTCAGTCTTTGGTTGAACCTGGTAGCATCAACTTTAGCCCCAGTTAAGTTTAACTGAAGAGTCTAATCTAGTGTTACAGGTGCTATGGGAGTTTAACCCCCATAGAGTCTAGTTTAACTTGATTGAACTGTAGTTTAACCTTGAATTCTAGTTTAACATTGCAGTTTAAGATTAAATATTCAGGCTTAACCCCAGGTGAGACTGGCCTTGCCTAATTCTAGTTGAACCCCTACTTCTCTCTTGATTTATTACCTCAGTAAACAGTTTCCTAATGAGTTTATGATCTCAATTGGTAGTTTGCTTTAGGGCGTGGCTAAGTTGTGATTGATAAGTCGCTACCACTGCGACAATGTTGCTTACGTTATGTAACCATAGGCCTAGCTGCTGCTATTTCACAGTGTGTTTTCAGTTCCCTAAAGTAAATTGTACACTGTGATCGCCTAAAAAAGTCTCGTTCAGCGTTTGGTTTTAATAAAAGACCCATCAATGAGTCGGATGATCAGTTTTTCTGGTGAGTACATTTTGTTTTGACAGTTTTAGGCCTGTTTTTCGCGAAAATTAGCATTAGCATGATCACTGTTAACCATAGATTGTTAATGCACCATGCTAACCAAGCTAGCAGCTAGTGCTATGGTCAGCTCAACCCTCTCGTCCAAATATGGTCACTTCTGGCTCCAAAAATCAAACATGGCGACGGCCAAATCCAAGATGGCGATGGTCAAATCGCTAAACTTGAGGCTTCAAATCGACAGTTTGCAAACCAATGGGTGACGTCACGGTGACTACGTCCATATTTTTACAGTCTATGGTTATACCCCACTACAGCTGAATTGAATCCTGGTAGAGTTAAACTCAGCCTGAAAGAGTCGAGTTTAACCCCTGTAGAGTCTAGTTTAACTTAACTGTAGTTTAACCTTGAATTTTAAATTGACCTCGCAGTTTAAGATTAAATAACCAGGTGAGACTGGTCTTGCCCGATTCTAGTTTAACCCCACTAGCATCTCATGAAACCTGGTATGATTGAGTTTAACCCCAACTTTAGTAGAGTCCAGTCTACAATTGAAGTTAGTCCAAACCCTGTAGAGCCTGGTTTAACCTGCTAAAGTTGGGTTTTACCTCAAATAAGTCAAGTTTAACCCCACTCCAGCTAAATACTCAGTTTTAACCCCAGTAGAGACTGGTCTTGCCTGATTCTTCTTTAACCACAGTTGGTGTTTATTTAGCCTGACAGAATCTAGTGTAAATTTAGTAGAGTCCAGTTAAAAATTGAAGAGTCAGGTTAAACCTTGTAGAGCCTGGTTTAACCTTGTAAAGTCAGGTTTTACCCAGTTAAGTCCAGTTTTACTGCAGTCAATTCAGATTTAGCTTGGTAGGGTTGCGTTAAACCCCACTACAGCTAGATTTAACCTCAAATTCAGACTAAATAAATTGAGATTAACCCTATGTAGAGTCTAATTTAAGTTGAGTGAACTGTACTTTAACCCAATAGCATGAGGTTTAACATCAGTACAGTCAAGTTTAGGAGCAATATAGTTTGGTTTAACATGGTACAACAAAGTTTAACCATTGTAGAGTCAGATTTGACACAATTTAAGTCTAGTTTAGCCAAATTTAATCTAGTGTGAACCCAGAACCCACTAGTTTAGTGTGGAAAAGTTGAGTCATATTTTATCCCATTAGAGTCTAAATTGGACTAATAAAATCAAGTGTAATCCCGATAGAATGTAGTTAAAGGTAGACAGTCTGGGTTAGCTATAGTTCAGTCTAGTTTAACCCCTTTAAGAGGCGTAATTTAGCCCAGTAAATCAACTTTGGAAGATTCTAATTTATCCTGGTAGATTCAACTTCAACCTCAGCAGAGTCTGTGAAGTCTAGTTGGGTGTGACTGGGTTACTACTCTAGTTCATTCTAGTATAGTCTACTTTAGTCTAGTTATATCTATGGTTACCTTTCTCCTCCAAACTGAACACTTGAAACAAACTGAAAAGCAAGACTGAGAGAGAAAGTCCAAGAATCTGGACCTCTGAGAAGAGAAGAGGAGGATAAAACAGTGATGAGAAACAGAAAACATGACGAAAGACAAGTAAATCAATGACCATGAGAAACAATGCAACAAAGAGGACACATAATAATATAATAACTGTGTCAGTAGTTCAGTTTGACCAGCAGGTGGCAGTAAAATAAATGTATTCTTTATTTATGCATCATTTCTTGTTAGTAGGAGAGAAAAGTACATTGATAGTACACAGCGTATAGTACAGTTATGTAGTAAGGAGGTTGGACACAGCTTAAGTGTTCAGGAGGCTTCTTCCTGCCGGTACAACTGTAAAGACTTTTGGATAATATATTTTGACAGGACAGGTGTGATGTGTGTAGCAGTATTGATAACAGCAGCAGTGGAGGAAGTATTCAGATCCTTTACTGCAGTAAAAGCACCAATACAACAATGTAAAAATACTCCATTAGAAGTAAAAGTCCTGCATGAAAAAATCCTACTACAGTAAAAGTACATAAGTATTATGAGCTTGATGTAGTTAAAGTATTGCAGTAAAAGTACATAAGTATTATGAGCTTGATGTAGTTAAAGTATTGCAGTAAAAGTAGTGGTTTGGTCCCTCTGACTGATATATTATTATATATGACATCATTAGATTATTAATAGTGAAGCATCAGTGTTAGAGCAGCATGTTACTGTTGTAGCTGCTGGAGGTGGAGCTAGTTTACACTACTTTATATACAGTTAGCTAGTTTAGTCCAGTGGTTCCCAACCTAGGGGTCGGGCCCCTCCAAAGGGTCAGCAGATAAATCTGAGGGGTGGTGAGATGATTAATGGGAGAGGAAAGAAGAAAAAACAAAGTTCTGATACACAAATCTGTTTTCAGTTTTTGGACTTTTTCTCTAATCTTTGATTTTTGCTGAAATATTGGATCATTTGAACATTTATTGAAATGAAAGCATGTGAGAAGTTTAGAGGGAAAAATCACTATTTGGTGGAGCTGTTAACAACTCATAGACATGTGAAATGTGACCCCGACTACACACTGCTTTTTGTAAGACGTCAAAAGACAAAAAGGTTGGAAACCACTGGTTTCATCTTTAACAATGTGTTGTATTTTAAAAGCTTGTTATATTATCCATTGTGTCAAATCTTCATCTGAAAAGTAACTAAAGCTGTCAAGTAAATGTAGTGGAGTAGAAAGTACAATATTTCCCTCTGAAATGTAGAAAGTAGCATCACATGGAAATACTCAAGTAAAGTACAAGTACCTCAAAACTGTACTTGAGTACAGTATTTGAGTAAATGTACTTTGTTACTGTCCACTGGATAACAGAACAATCTAATGACAGTATTTGTGTTGTCCACTTAGTCTCTTGTTTCAACCCAATCAGTTTTGTTCTGCTGTAGTCTGTTCAGCCTCATTAATATTCATGAGCAGCATTGTAGCCATATTAATATCGTGTGTGTGTGTGTGTGTGTGTGTGTGTGTGTGTGTGTGTGTGTGCGTGTGTGTGTGTCACTAACCATCTTCCTGCTTTTGTCCTTCCACCTTCGGCGTGTGCTGCTCTCTGATTGGTTGAGGCCAGAGGACGAACAGGAGGCGGGGCTTTGAGTGCAGAGCTGAGAGGCAGCGGATCCACTGTAGCCATGCTGAGTCAGCCCGTTACACACTACACACACACACACACACACACACACACACACACACACACACACACACACACACACACACACACACACACACACACACACACGTTCATACATGTAGGAGAGAACAGACACAAGATGAGACACTGAAGATGTTCATACGGCCGATAACCAATAATCTGTCAAATCTAACCCAGCAAATGAAGAGAATGAGAGGTTATCAATCAATCAGCTCGTTAACTTTTTGTTTATTTTAGAATATCTTTATCATGATATTTAGTTTATTACAGTAAATCAATAGATCATGATTCTGATCCGTCTTAATCAGTCAGTCGAGTATAAATTCAGGATTAACTGAGACATGAAAGGAGCGCTTCATCTTCATCCTTTGTCTCTGAATTGGGGCGGGGGGTGACATGCAGCACTGCAGCTACTGTGATGCAGTCTGCAGCAGTGTGTGTGTGTGTGTGTGTGTGTGTGTGTGTGCTGCAGCTCTCTTAATTCAGCTCAGTATTTAATACATTGATTATCGATGACTGAATCTACAGCTGATCGATTTTCCTCTGCTTTTATGTTTCTGTCTCGTCAGCTTTAAAGATGCCAGATATGATCTCTGAGAACAGTATTTGTGCAGCAGCAGCAGCAGCAGAAACAGAACCAATAATCTGCTTTTATTCACTGAGTCTTAAACAGCCTGAAACAGCTTCACCTGCAGCTGCAGTCTGACTCTTCATCAGACACCAGCTGGCTTTATTTTGCAGCGGTGGAAAAGGTACATTTACTCACATACTGGACGATTTCTGATTCACTACATCGTGGCCTCAAAATGATCCGCTTCTATATGACACGTTTGTCAAAAATAAAGTTATTCACATGAAACTATTCTTTGATGAGTTACTAAGATTTTGTGTAGGTTTATTTTTTGTTTTCTGCATTATTATTTATGTAAATCATTCTGAATGACTTGTTTCTACACAGTTAGCAGAATAGTTAACAATAATTACTGTTATTATTAGTGACTTAAGTTACTGTGATTACTTAACAAATGACAGCAATGAAAGCCAAAATATTATAATATTTATATTATAATATTATATGAGATAGATATGAGACAGACTGCTAGCCGCTGATGCTAACTTTACTACTATGAGACTATGTTCAGAGCTCAGACACTGACAGAGACTCCAGTTTGTCCAGACAGAAAATAAGTACATGTAGAAGCAGAAAATGACGAGAAAGACTCTGAAATGAAGAGCAGCAGACAGAAACAGCAGCAAACACAAAGCACAGCAAAGCAGAGTAAGGAGAGGACATAATAGTCTGAATCCATTTTTTCTGTCATCCTGAGAGTTAACATCTCCATCTTCATTATTTTAACTTCGTTTGAAATCAGTAGTTTATGAAGAAGCAGCAGAGCATCATGTGACATCTGGACAGACTCTGACTGCTAATGAAGATCTTGTGATACGACTGACATCTCCACTAAAAGGATCTTAGTGCCGAGATAATTCAACCTTTACTGTTTTTATCCTGTTTCATGCTTCAATTTCATGCAGAACACTTTCTCTGTTGTTGTTTACAGTTTGTTTTATTTGTGTTGTGACATGTCCATATTTTAATATTATATGTTTAATTACAGAATAAAATCAAACCAAACCAAATCAAACTTAATGAGTACTTTAACTTTTGATAATTCAGCACATTTTGATGATAATACTTACTGTACTTTTACTGAAGTAAGATAATGGAGTATTTTTACATTGTGTGCGTGTGTGTGTGTGTGTGTGTGTGTGTGTGTGTGTGTGTGTCAGAGGGTTAGTGGGTAAAGTCAGTGTCTGTTGACGTCTGTCAGGTAATCCTAATCCACACACACAGATTTAAGTTGCGCAGAGTCTAAATTTGGTTGAAAGTAAATGTTTCAGCAGTATTTTAGTGACTTTATTTAAACTTTAGTATAAAAACTAAACCTTTCAACTAAATTTAGATCATAATTCTGTATTTTTAATTATTAAAAGTCTCGACATCTTTTCATTCTTGACACCACAGAACAATCCCACCACAAAGTGAACTCTGAATCTCTGAATCTTTTAAGGCAACAACGATGAAAAGTCCTTAAAGTTCAAATTCAAAACAACTTGGCGTCTGCTGATGAAGATCATGTGATATGACTGAAAGCTCTGTCAATGTTGTTAATGTTGACATGAAGAGCCTCCTCGGTTATTTCATCCAATCAAACTTCATTTAAATTTATCACAAAATAATAATTGAATTTCCAAACATTGTCACAGTGGAATATATTTTTCTGCAACAGGAAAATGACGACATTAAAAGTGTGAGATGTTTTTTCTTTTGACCTCTGACCTTGCAGATCATCAGCGCTGCTGGAGCGTTTTTTCCCCGGGACGAAGAGCAGACCCTGCTGGGGCTTCTGGGTAGTGTAGTGAACAGACCACTTATTGTCCCCGTCCCCTGCTGCAGAGAGAGAGAGAGAGAGAGAGAGAGAGAGAGAGAGAGAGAGAGAGAGAGAGAGAGAGAGAGAGAGAGAGAGAGATTCCTTTGACATTTCTGTGTGTTTAATCTGGTTTCAGCAAATCCATTCACTCACACACACACAGAGCAGTGATGATGAGTGTTGCAGCACTCAGCACTCTTCAAGGTGACCTCACACACACACACACACACACACACACACACACACACACACAGCCAGAGTGGACAGATGTGAAGTCAAAGTCTCAGTTTCCTGCAGTTTTCAGGAGGTTCAGCTGATCTCAGAAACACACAGTGAAAATCAGAGACTAAGATGGTCCTTGAGGAGGGTCCAGGGGTCCTTGAGAAGTACCAGAAGTCAAGTGGTCCTTGAGAATGACCCAGGAGTCAGTGAGAAGTAACAGAGGTCTCTGAGGGAGTACCAGATGTCCATATGGAGGCTCAAATGGTCTGAGAGGACGTCCCCTAACCCTTAAGGGGATTGCAGGGTCTTTCAAAAGGTTCTTGAGCTGGTCGCACACATCTTTGAGAAGTATCAGAGAGACACAAATGGTCCTTGAGGAGGTTCCAAGGTTCTTGAAAAGGTACCAGATGTCCTTGAAGAGATCCAAATGGTCCTTGAGGAGGTCACAGGTCCTTAGGGGTGTATGGGCCCTCGAAAAGGTTCTAAGGGGTCCTTGAAGAGACTCAAATGTTCTTTGAGGGGATCCCAGAGGTGACTGAAGTTCTTGAGAAGCACCAAGTGTCCATGCAAAGGCTCAAGTTATCCTGGAGGAGGTCTCTGGAGATCCTTGAGGGGATTGTAGGGGTCCTTGAAAAGGTTCCTGGAGTTCCTTGGCTGGTTCTATGCACCGTTGAGATGTACCAGAGACACACATGATCCTTGATACGGTCCCAGGGGTCCTTGAGGGGGTTCCGTAGGTCCTTGAAAATGTACCAGAGGTCCTTGAAGAGACTCAGATGGTCTTTGAGAAGGTTCCAGGGTCTTTTAGAGGGTTCTAGGAGTTCTTGGACAGGTTCCTTGAGTCCTTGAGCTGTTTCTATGCATCTTTGAGAATTACCAGAGACACTAATGAACATACCAGAGTTTCTTGAAATGATCTTTGAGGATATTTTGGGGTCCTTGAAAAGGTCCCAGATGTCCTTGGGGAGATTTAAATGGTCACTGAGGAGGTTGCAGGGTCCTTGAAAAAGGTACCAATCAGACCTTGAGGACAACTAGACATCTATATGGACACTCTAACAGTCCTGGATGCAGTCCCCAGGGGTCCTTCAAAAGGTAGTAAAGGTCCTTGAAGAAACTTGAGCAGGTTGCAAGTCATTGAGGGGGTTCCAGAGGTCCTTGAATATGTACAAGAGGTCATTGAATAGACTCAAATGGTCATTGAGGAGGTCATGGGGTCCTTGAGCTACCTCGATGCATCCTTTACAAGTGACTAATGATCCTTTAGGGAGGTCCCGGGGGTCCTTGGGGAAATTTAAATGGCCCTTGAGGAGCACTTTCCCTGTAGGTCTCTGAAAAGGTACCAGAAATCTTCCAGGAGGTTCAAACAGATCTTGAAAAAGTCCCTGTTGTCCTTGGGAAGCACAGAACGTCCAAATGGACAATCTAATGGTCCTGGAGACGGTCCCCTGGGGTTTTTGAAAAGGTACTAGAGCCTTTGAAGAGACTTGAGCAGGTTGCAGGGTCCTTGAAAAGGTCCCTGAGGTCCTTAAGTCAGTCAGCTGTACTGTTGCTATGGTTACCTGGTGGTGCAGTTTAACGCACCTTGAGCTCAGATTTAGAGAGGGTGGTTAAAATGTCACTGTTTGATTTTAACATACACCTGACAGCCAATCACAGAGCAGTATTTTATGAGGTCGTCTTTAGAGAACTAGTTACTCTGATAACTACTCGCTCCCTAAACACGAGTGATGCTCTCTCACCCCAAATAACACATACACTCACCTCTGGTCTTATTGAGGTATCTGAGGACGGATTTGATTGCCGCTCCGATCAGAACCATGACGACGCCACACACACACACACACACACACACACAGACCGACACACAGCGGCGAGGCTGCAGCAGACAGAGCAGCAGCAGTAATGCAGCTCAACTCGCTGCGACGCCGCTCTCCTCCCACTCCTCTCTCTCTGATCCTGTCACTCGCCCCGCTCTCTCCCTTTCTTTCCTTCAGACACACATACACACACAAACACACATACACACATGCCATGTTGGCGGGAAGCCAGCACACGTGTGTGTCCTTCATGTGTGTCGCCAGGTGATGAAGGTTACCCACAAATATTGAATTAACACACACACATGAAACATGGTGCTTTGTAGACGAAGAAAGAGAACTGAAAGTGTGTGTGTGTGTGTGTGTGTGTGTGTGTGTGTGTGTGTGTGTGTTCATCTTTTATTCTCTGTGTTCGCCGTCCTCGCTGTGTTTCTCTGTGTTCTTGTATTTCTATCTTTGTGAGGACTGAATTGAGATGAGGATATGTCATCGTCTCCTCTAGCAGCTGTATGAGGGACAGGATGAAGCTCAGGGTTTATCAGGTGATAATGCACAAATAAGTGTCTGGATATAGCAAATACTGGACTCAGATAGTCCATTATTGTCTCTATATGGACACCAGGAGCCTGTTACTGTCTATGTGGACACCTGGGAGTCATTGTTGTCTATCAGGACACCTACTCTACTACCTTTTCGCCCATATTGCATCATGTATCATCAGTACTGTTTATAACTAACACACGGGATATATAATGATAGCGTTAATGGTTGAGGATCACCTTCATCATCACCTTCATCACCAGCCACAAACTGGGACAGTTCCAGTCTGTAAGTGTGTCAGCTATGTGGGCCACTGGAGCAGCTAATTACTTTTGTCTTCATGCCTGACAGCCTGTCTGTCTGTCTGTCTCTTCTACTGTTTTAATTAGTTTAATTAATTAGACGGTAAATAGGCCACACTGTCGTTATGTCACAGCGAGTATATATATAGTTGTCCAACTGTGAACTCATCTGTTCCCGACTCAACTGTGAACAACAAAAAATGTGACCAGAATCATCCCCCAAAATCAAAGCAGGCCTTACTAACACACTGTTGTTTTTGTTATTTTGATGGATTTCTAAATGGACTTTTGTATGACTTCACAGATGTCTGAGTTTATACATGTTTTCTAGGACAAATCAAACGTCACTGTCACCAAAAAGACAAAGCGAGGAGAGGATTACAAAGGTAAACTGTCAGATCCAGGTGTGCTTTATCCGGACTACAACATGTAGCTGAAGGTAGCTAACAGGTGAAGCTAACAGGTAGCAGCTGCTGCATGTAAACCCTGTTCATCTGTTACAGGAATTAGCCTTTAGCCTAGCGTATGGAGCTGCAGCTAATCCCTGCTCACACACATGCACAGATAGAGGAGATTATGCACACAGGGGAGTTAATTAAAGAAGAACATGGAGAGCTGGTGTGTTTTTGTTCTGTGTTTTATCTGAGAACAAACATCTGACTGGAGCTGTGATACATTATTGATCAGTTTACATAATCAGAGATCCACAGGCAGAAACTGGCACTGTCATACTGCTCGGATTGCAGAAACTGAAAGCAAAACGCATGAAAACCAGGCTTATGGAGCTTTTTCAGACATTTTGACTCGTCATCACAGATGGAGAATCACAGCTCCAGATGCTCACTGGCTCACTGTCACAGCTTGTTTGTAACTTAGCCATTGTTAATGTTGTTAGTAGCACCTACTGTGAAGAGTCAAACTGTCTGCTGTGAATGGTCCAGTGGGATTATTCCGAAACTAAAAACAAAAACATTAAACATTGCTTGTTCTTTTAAATATTGCTTCAAACAAGCATAATTAGGCAAACTTGGACCATTAAGAACCAAACTGATCCAATCAAGAGTAGCTGGTAGAATTAGAGCAAAGAAAAAGCCAAAAGGGACAATTCAGGACTAAACAGACAAGTTGTGCTAAATGTGTCAACAAAGGCTGGAGCTGGAACTATTCAAGACCACACTGGGCCAAAAAAAGAGTAGCTGGGACCACTTAGTTATAGTGAAACATCTCCTGATGCCAAGATCATCAGTGATGTTTCCTGTGGTCATCAGGTGTTTTGGATCTTTCAGACATCATACACCCTCACCCAGGCGACCCAGCTGGGGTTGATCAGCCCTCAGCTTCTTCCCTAGCAGCTGTTCTCCACGAATCCGCCCTCTAATCCATAGCCACCTTGAAGCTCTCTCTGCAGCCTCTGTGTTATTCCAGATGGCTCTCCTCCTCCTCCCTCCTTTGATGCCAAGTGCAGCATGGGTAAATGGTAAATGGACTATACTTGTATAGCGCCTTTCTGGTCTTCCAACTACTCAAAGCGCTTTTGCTTTACGAATCACATTCACCCATTCACACACTGAATGGGTACAGGGGCTACCATGCAAGGTCCCAACCTGTCCATCATTCACATACACACTGATGGCACAGCCATCAGGAGCAAAGTATCTTGCCTAAGGACACATCGACATGCAGACTGGATGAGCCGGGAATCGAACCGCCGATCTTCCAATTAGTGGACGACCCGCTCTACCTGCAGAGAGACTGCCCTGCAAAACCTCTGCACCCGACCTCTACAGGCAAGCACCTCACTTTCCAGCCATCCTTATGGCGGTCTTGACCAGGCTATTGTATTTCTCCATTTTCCTCTCAAAGGCCTCCTCCATGCGCTCTTCCCATGGCACAGTGAGCTCCAACATCACAATGTGCTTCGTTGAATGTGCTCAAGGGATCATGTCCTTACAAAACTGCTCAAACAGTCAGAACAATCATACATATAACTTCATATCCTCTGGATTCAGATCTCAATCAGCAGCACACTGATCCTGGTTTAGCAACAGGATAGACTGATGTATAAAAGAGTTTAAATCGACGGACTCTAAATCACCTTTTAGAGGGCAGAAGTTGGTACGCTCCATTAAACAGAGCCTGCCGGGCAAGCTGGGACAATTCAGGACCCAAAAGAGCTGAGCCAGACCATTTAAGACCAAACTGGGCCAAACAAGAGTAGCTCGTAGCTTTGAGGACCAGAGCAGAACCAAAAAAGTGCCAAACCAGGATAGGTGGGACAATGCAGGACTGAACAAACTGGGATCAGTTGGGGCGCAATAGTGCTAAACAAACTGAGACAACTAGCTAGGATCATTAGGACCAAAAAGATCCAAATCAGACTAGCTGGGACCGT
Organism: Thunnus albacares; assembly: GCF_914725855.1. NCBI lineage: Eukaryota > Metazoa > Chordata > Actinopteri > Scombriformes > Scombridae > Thunnus > Thunnus albacares. The sequence continues at coordinate 19,118,794 of NC_058129.1, forward strand.
TCTGGTACATGACCAAACAGAACCAAATTACGTTAAACTGGACCATTCAAGACTTTTCTTTGGGTCTTAGTTCTTGTTTTAGTATCTGTATCTCTAGTAGCAGAACTTTATAAAAACAGTCCAGACCAAAATACCCAGCAACTATGTTGGAGGCTCTGTGGCAACCTGGAGGCCGATCATACTGTGCTGTGATGTACCTGAAGGGAAGATATCTGGCAAAATTCTGCTTATAGGCAACAAAAAAGCTGATCCTCCAGGGAAAGATCAATGGTTTGAGATTGTTAAAGGCGATATTTTCGACAAGAACTGGGAAAAGTGGATCATTTACATGAAACACGATGCTGAACAACTAACTTAACTGTTAGGATATGGATACATATCTGAGTTCCCCTACACTACTGAATAATGTCGTATTGTTTTGTGTCATATTGTACGTGTGCTCAACTGTTGTGTCCAGAGCTGAAAACGCAGTAAAAATGAAAGTGTTAAAAAGAAAACGAAACATATAACCCACTACCCAGAATTCCTAGCAGTACCTCTGCGTAGAAGGGGAGTGGTCTGTGTGGCTTCCTGCCCGGAGCTCTTCCCTCGGCGCCGTCTGAAGAAGAAGAAGTTGGTCTTGCGCCTCCTGCTGGGTTGGTAGCGGTACTGTGGCGGCACCTCTGGCTCCCTGAGGGGGGGCGGGGCACTCAGAGGGGAGGGGACAGGCAGGGTGTAGCCGGGGCGGGGCTCCGGGGTCGGGGGGGACGAGCTTGTTCGTCGTCGCTGGGCAAGGGCGGGGCGTGCGGAGCGAGGCAATTGGAGGGGTGGGGACTGAGGGTGAGGTTTCCCATGAGCCTCTGGAGCGAGGAAGAGTTTCCCATGAGCCTCCGGGGTGAAGGAGGGGTGGACGTGGGGTCGTGGTGGTAAGTGCTGTGGGCGAAACCAGGGGCTGTTGCCTGGATACTGAGGGTGAGGTGGGAGGGGCTTTTTGTCAACTGGTGGCACCCCCGGTCTGCCAGCAGCACCAGCATTAATCCGGCAGATGGCGTTGTGGTGCTGGTGGATTTTTGCGCTGAGCAGGCGGCGCCGCAGGCTGCCCTCTGTCTTTGGCTGCAGGGCGGCCATCTTGCGTGGAAGAAGCTCATCTAGCTCTTCATCGGGGCCCGTATTCCAGCAGCGGGATGCCACACCGGGCCCTGCCCCCTCGCCACCCAGACACTCCACGTAAGAAATCATCCTGATTGGCTGTCTGATGACTTGCTCCACCCACAGGACAGATCACAGATGACGCACACGATGAAAACTTGCTAATATTTCCATCCTTTCACAATAAAAGCCCCAGAGAATTTCCAAACCTTCATCATAAAAGCTCCTAGTTTTTTGATCCTTTTGTTTTTCAAAATTAATGTCCTCAGTGTTTCCTAAAAGGGGCTGTCATTAAAAACAATCAAAATGAATGAAAGCATTTAGCAAGGCCTTAACAGTCAAAGCCCAAAGGTTACTAGTTCTTCAGAATAAATGTCTGCCCTTCATAATAAAATCAAAACTGTCTTTAACTCCAGTTCTTGACCAAAAAACAGCTTCAAACTGCCTCATAATGAATCTCAAAGATCACATTTTGTTCACAATAAAAACGCTAAATGTTTCACAAAAACAGAAATCTTTCAGAGTAAGACCTCAATGATCAAAACAAGAAAGCCTAAAATGTTTGAGAAAGAAAACAAAGCCACAGGTTCTGTAGCCTTCACAATATATTTACTACATCCTTCATGAAAAATGTCCAAAAACGTGTTCAGTCCCCCAAAAAGGAATCACGATAAAAGCCTTCAGGTTTGGCATCAAATCCTCACAAAAGCTTCAGATCTTCTTTATCGCTGAAGGTTCTTCAAGTCAGCCACGATTAAAACTTTTAGCATCTCCGTATAACATCTCCTCACTCCCTCACGATGAAAAAAACAACCTCAGACTTGTTCCCACAGTCCTCCAAAACCAAAACCAAACAACTCCTCAACTTCCAAAAACGATTACGGTCCCAAAACATCTGAACAGAAATGTTAAGAGGTGTTGACTGTGTGCTGCTCTGTTTTGCCTCCTCTCTCTCTCTGCCGCTAATCTACTAACAGGGATTATCCAGGTCTGCAGATGGCCTGTGTGGGACAGGTATTTACCTCCACCCACTCACACACACACACACACACACACACACATTGCTTGATACTGTATTACTGTGTCAAGTGTCAAACTGGGTAATTCTATATCGGGATCTCACAACAGAAGGTCAATGTTGAACAAAGAGCTCCCTCACTCTTTGACACTTTTCTACCAACTCTGTCACTCTGAAGATGACTTTTCAACCTTGAACCCAACCTGAATCCGAATCTGATCCTAAAACAGTCCTGGCATGACCTCTGACCCCAGAGCCACACAGTGTCCTTCACTATTTAAAGGGAAAGTTCAACATTTGGGGAAATACAGTTTTTAAATGCCTGCAACAATTCAACCTTGCACACTTTATTTTTTTTACATTCTCTAGTCTTTATTTACTTATTTTAAATATTATTAATATATAAGTTTAAAAGAGATTTAAAGTTTTAAAACCTGTTGCACCTTTTCACCAAACCCAGGAAACGCAATTTTACTTCTTCATTGGTAGCATTTGACATCGAAAAGTATAAATGTCTATTTACTGTATTGCTGCTGATACAGTTGAAAGGTCCAGAACAAGTCAGTAAAGGGACCTTGAGCTCAGATTGTCAAGATCAACAATGAACCTTTAGTCTGAACTTTTATGGAACATAAGTCCTTAAAGTGCTCAGAGAAACTGAAATATGAACACCTGCAATTCCACGACAACTAAGCAAACTCCATCTGCTGTTGAAGACCGTGTGATATGGTAGAAAGCTCCGGAACAAGCATGTAAGTGGACCTTGAGATGAGACCTTTTGTCAAAAACATAAATCATTACACGCAAGCTTCCACTGGAATCACTTGTGAGCCAAATAAATGAGCAAAACTGTCAGAAATGTGTTATATAAATAAAAAGTAATGATTAAAACTGTTTGAATGAACACGTTTGTCTTTCAGTCACATTTATCTAATGATCTAATGATCAGCTGATTGGGCTGTGTGTGCAGCCAGTCATGCTCAGATCACCTGACCCACAGAAACAAAAACAAGAGGAGTCCTATTAATCTTCAGCTGGTCCTCCTCCTCTGTCGTCCGTCACGTCTCTGCTGACAGTTTTGTTTGAGTGTTTGAAGTGAACATCATGTTCGTGTTGGTGAAACTCTGCTGAGGGCAAAATTTTGTCATTGATGGATGGTCTCAGAGGAAAAACATGAAGAAACTGCTGCTACTTCGAGAGTTTTACTCCACTATATTCATCATTTTACATTCAACATGTCTGATAAACTCTATGATGCATGTGAATAGAAGTAAAACACTCAAACTCAGTAACAGTGAGTGTTTTTCATAGAATTACATGTGATGAAACATGTTAAGATCTCACATAAATGTTACAATAATCTGTGATTTCAATCATTTTGTGCAGATGCCGTTCAAACACACAACAGTATAAACATTAGGTAAGCTAGCAATGTCTGAAAAGTTTGTACATGAGAAAGTAAACCTTCAAAACACAACTTTAACACTTACTGTGTCTGTATTTAAAGGATCAGTCTGGTGATTTTCTGTATTTTTCTTCTTGTCAACAAATCTTCATGTTTGGATCCAAACCAACAATGAACTGATCTACTAACAGGTATTGTGTTTGTATCAAAGCTGATATATCTTATTAAAAACACGTCACATTAGTTTATTTAGAAACGGCTTCAAAGACTAATAACAGCATCATGTTTTCAGTCTCTAGAGAGTAGTTCTGTGTAATACAGACGCTACTGAGCATGTGCAGGAACGTGGTTCTGTTTACAGCTTCACTAGCTTGTTGTGCTGCAGATCACAACCTCTGGACTTTGCACTGAAGTTATTTACAATGTAAAATATAGGATACACACACAATACCTGTTAGAAGATCAGTTCATGTTGTTTTGGATCCAAACATGAGATTTGTTGACAAGAAGAAAAATATCCTTTAAAGGACGAGTTCACAGTGTTTCATGTGTGTGTTAAACCAACAGTCAGGAGCCCAGATGAACATTAAAGCTGTGTTTCTTGCTGTAATCATTCCTCCTGTTCATACTGACCATTAGAAGATCCCTTCATAATGACCTTACAATGAGAGTGATGGGAGACAAAATCCACAGTCCTCCTTCTGTGCAAAAATGTATTTAAAAGTTTATCTGAACCTAATATGAAGCTTCAGCGTCCAAATGAGTCAAATCAAGTAGATATCTTTCAACGTTACAGTCTTTTTAGTGCCAAAGTCCCTCTTTTTGTTACTATACTTCCACCTGCAGCTCAACAGGGAAACACAAAGAGGGAATTTGATGCTAAAAAGACTGTAAATGTGTCAGATATCCACTTGATATGACTAACTCAGACTGATGAAGCTGAATAGAAGCTTCACACAGACTTCCATTGAAAGCACATTTGAAGGATCTTTTAATATCCAGTATGAACAGGAGGAATGATTACAGCGAGGAAAACCTCTTTCACTGCTCATACAGACACCTGACTGTTGTTTTAAGACACACCTGTAAGTTATTAATCTAATGTAAGTCCTGTCACACATCAACAATCTAATGTCTTTGGTTTTGGCAGCTCTGTGTTGATACTGAGTCGATTATTCCGGTGAGAGAAAGTTGATTAAAAGTTCCAGTTTCTGTATTTCTGCAGCTGTCGTCTCCATCAGGGAGGAATTCATCAGTGAAAACTCAACGAGCTGAAGCTGCAGATCCATTCAATCACCCTCAGTGTGTGTGTGTGTGTGTGTGTGTGTGTGTGTGTGTGTGTGTGTGTGTGTGTGTGTGTGTGTGTGTGTGTGTGTGTTACAGGAGCAGAACAGCTGTGTTTTGGAAGCTGAATGGGATGTTTCAGCCTGTCTCAACAGGCCAGCAATCATTACTGACACACACGTTTATACTTCTGTCCTTGTGAGGACCTTAATGTACATAAAACATTCCTTCACCTCACAACCATCACGACGAAACACCCAAACTGAACCTCAACTCAATTATAACCACAACTCTAAAACCAAGACTACAGTAGTGATGTTTCCACAGTGCAGGAATGTCCTCACAACACTGGTTTAACACCAGCACTGGTCCCCATAAAGGCAGAAATACGAGCACACACTTGCATGTGTCAAACTCAAGAATGCACAACCCTCCTGACCCCAAAAACTTCCACTTTCACCACGAGCCACAAAGATTCAATCTCAACACTAAACATTACAGGACACATACTACGAGTAGAAGTAGAAGTATTACTCACGGTAACCATAGCAACAGCTGGACTGCAGCAGCTGTCATCTGGAAAATACTGTATCTAATCAACACTTTCCCTCCGTTAACCCCGTCAGTCCCGTCCTCTCTTTAAGTGAAGCTCACACACAAAACCGATCAGACGATATCGCTGTCGATCAGCAGATCAATAGCCCCGGTACTTACGGGCAAAATGAGATATCGCAGTCGGTTTTAACCCTTTCCTGTCAGTAGTTATGGCAATCCAAATGACGTGTGCACATCTCTGAATGTAAATGTTATTTATTGGTTTTAAAACTCTTTGACTTGAAGGAAACATGAGTAAAATTGATTTTCAGTAAATGTTTGCTGTTATTTATTGATGAGGCTGTTAAACATCAGTCAGCTGTCAGTTTGTGTTTCTATTGTAAAATGAGCTTTCATAGCTGAAACCTTCAGAAAGGAAATTCTACATATTTACAATTCATCATAAATCGAATAAAACAAATTATTTACATCAAATATTTCTGAAGAAAATGTGCAACACAGATCTGATGTTTCTCTTTTACTCCTCAGACAGCAAGAAACACTTTTTACACATATTTAAAGATTTTTTTTGGCGTTTCCACTCAGGTTTTTTTTTTTTTTTATGCACGTATTCAAAATGCGAATAAAAACAGGCAGATGGAAACACACTCAGCGACGAGGAGACTGTAAACGTTTCCATCATGTTTTCCACATGGTTTTCCATCGTTTGAGCTTTGACTGCCGCTCTTTTAATTATGACGTCATCTCGTTGTGTCCTGTCTTCTTCTGCAACGGTTTAATGGCACCGACCAGAGAATTAGCGCCACCTGCTGTTTTACCTCCAACGAGTTTTAATTTGCTGACTGTTTTGGGAAATTTGGACGTAAACTCGGCTGCAGTTTTCTATGTTAAACATGCTTTTTAAACATCAGTCAGTGTTTTAATTACAGGAACATTTGTTTCCAGGCAGATATTACTGAGTTTATGCAGTGACGCCGCTGCAGTAGAGACAATATGTTTTATTAAACACATAAATAAATTCAATCCTAACGATACCCGTGTCCTAATATTCACTGAACACTAGTGGATGAAAACAAGCTTTCATTTGCATTTTCTTTTGCAGATTTAAATTTGAGCTACATTTGGTTTGAAACTTGACTAGTGTTTGTTCTGGGACTGACAGGGTTAATAATCTCTCTCTCTCTCTCTCTCTCTCTGCTCAAAATGAAGCTCTCTCGACCTGCTTTCCTGCTGCCAACCCCACTGAATTCATCTTGCAGCACACACACACTCTGCAGAAAGGTTATGGAGATAACAGTGTGTGTGTGTGTTAACAGAGTCCTGACAGCCAGCGGACAAAATGACCTACATCTGCACACACACACACACACACACACACACACACACAGCTGCTGTAGTCTTCAGAGTTTTTTGGCAAGAAACATGCAACACACACACACATGCAGTATAAAAGCACACACACACACACTCTTTGTTCTGCAATATTTTAAACTTCTTCATGCGTTCTCTCTCACCTTTTAAGCAGAGCATGTCGTCCTCGCTCGCCCACCCACCGTCGCTCAGCGCATGTGTGTGTGTGTGTGTGTGTGTGTGAGACAGAGTGTGTGTTGAAGTGAATCCCAGCTAACAAAGACTGAAGGAAAACACAAGTTCAAACACACTCAGATTCCTCTCCTCTCTCTCCCCTCCCTCTTTCTACCAAAATAAAAAACCCCCTCCCTCTCCTCTCCCTCCTCGCTCGCTCTGCTCAAACCACTCCTCGCTCTCCCATCACTCCCTCTCTCCTCCCTCTCTCTCTCCATACCAGCTGACCTCTGACCTGAAGATGATGAATTCTTTGACTTTGGTCCAATTCTGCTGCAAACCGTCAACACAGAAGCCAAATCTGATGTCATTTATTAGGCTGTAACATTTTCTTTGTGCCAAAATCCCTTTTTTAAAGGACACATATTCTGCACATTTCCAGATTTATATATTTATATTCTGGGGCTCTACTGGAATATCTTCACATGATTTCCAGTTAAAAACTCCTTATTTATCTTCTACTGGTCCTTTATGCAGCCCCTCAGTTCAGCCTCTGTCTGAAACAGGCTGTTTTAGCTCCTGTCTCTTTAAGGCCCCGCCTCCTGATGAGCCCACTCTGTTCTGATTGGTCAGCTTCAGGAAGCTTCCTCCGGCTCCGGAGGCTACGTAAACAAACTATAGTAGCAGGATTTCACTTCTTTTTCTCCTTCTTTACTCCAAACGTCAACTTCTCAAATCCATCCGTACATGTTGGAGCCGAATCGGATCATTTATGGGACGACATATTACTGAAAAAGAAAGTCCTAATAATTCAAGAAAAAAAGTTGTAATATTACGAGAAAAAGTTTGAAAACTACAAGAAAAAAATTCAGAATATTACGAGAACAAAACAGAATAATGCCAGAAAAAAAAGTTTCAATAATATATAAGAAAAGGTTGGAATATTACGGGAAAAAAACGGAAAATTACAAGAATAACCATGGCAACCGAGGTGTCAGAGCAGGTTGAAGCCCTGACTTTTGACTTGCAGGCAGCATTTCTATATACGTTCACCTCAAGGTTTGTAACTTTGACCACGTTTAAAATCTGACATCAGAACAGGAAATAAATAACAGAAAACAACAAAAGCTGAACATTTCCCCTTTAAACAAAATTAGCCATCTTAAGTCCTGCTGGCGCCCTCTGGAGGCTGCCATGTTCATTACAGCCTCAACAACAACATCCTGGTGATTTATCGATTCTTGAGTTTTAGCAGTTGTGGAGATAAAAATGTAAACTTTGTCCTGAGGGTGGCGTTACAAGAAAAGATGTGAAGCTATTAAAATCTAAAAGGTGCATCCTCTGTGGAGCAGGAAACTGTAGTTTTTGAGATATTTTGTAGTTTAATAAAACGTCCTCAGGTGCGTCTTGGTGTTGTGATACTTTAATGTGACAAATGTTTTTGATGTTCGTGTTAAAGGCACAATATGTAATTTCAGGCGCGAGGTGTCTCTCAATCAAAACAATAACAAAAGACGGAGTGTGATGACGATGTGAAGTATTATGGGATCATTTGTAGTCTTCATTGTTAAACAACCAGCTTCTCCCTGACAGGATTCCTTCAGCGTTCATCGTTCAGGATGTTTTTATCGGGAGCTGAATTATCAGAGGTCTCCTCCTCTCCAAAACAAACGGATCCAATGAAGCACTTTTAAAAATCAGTGTTTCTTCGACGCTGTTCGGTGGACACAGGACGTCTGGAGGGGCTGCTAGCTGAGCTGCAGTTAACGTTTGCTCAGCTTGTTTCTCCGATAACTTAAGATCCAGATGTTTAGCAGGTTTTTACAGTGAGCCGACTTATCCGCAGAAGTCTCCTCCTCTCCAGATCAAACATACACGGGGAACACAATAGTGAGTAAAGCAGTTTTACGTTAAAAATCAGTTTTTCTCCGACGCTGTACGGCAGAAGGAGGACCTCCAACAGAGGCCGTCAGCTGAGTTGCTGCTAACGTTTGCTCAGCTTGTTTTTCTGATAACTTGAGATCCAGACGTCCGATGACTAAAATCCTTCATCTGGTTAAAAGATACAGCTAAAAATGACGAATGATCTAAAAAGTTTATCATAAAAATGTGTGTAAAACACATGCTTCATGTTCTTGTATACTCTTTGGTAGAGGAGGTATGATGCCATTGACAGGGGACCAAATGAAACAGACCGTTACATGATTAAAATTATAAAAAAATAAATTAAATTAAAATTTCTCTGGCTTTGAAAATTGATGGAAACATTTGTGATAATGTAATTACACAACTCAACAAAATATAGAACATAGGTCTAGTTGTTTTTACATATTAGCGCTTTAAGAGAAAAAAAAGGTCAATCTGAGTGAAAGATGATGTCATACCAGAGTACTGCTGGGAGATGTAGTCTCCTCCTCCCTGCAGGTATCTGCTTCTCCAGACAGAAATAGCTTCATTAATCACCTTAGTGTGCCCTGGATACACACACACACACACACACACACACACACAATATAACCCAGTTACATCATGTATAAAAATATTCCATCTGTGTTCAAACCTGCGTCATGTTGTTATGTAATAAGATTTCATAAATCTGGTGTGCATCAGTGGTTTATTAACTGTATGGAAGTTTATTGATGCCAAAATATTTAAGACTGCACCACCAAACACATTCTGAGCACTACGATTTCTAATTATATAATTTGTGCTCTAAAATTAAAGATTTGTGCTCTTGATATAATAATTAATACTCTAAGTGTAATAATTCATGCTCTCAATTAAATATATGTATATATATATGTCTTACTACATAGTTTTAGCATCTTGAGGCTGCTTGCCAAACGTTTTTATGATTATATGATAGTTAAAATTTTTTGAAAATTATAATACAGACATAGAAAGTTTCTATATAAAGTTTCTTAAGATGAGCGGTGCATTACAATATTCACAGGAAATCTGTTTTCAAAATTTGTAGTTTTACACAAACTTCCTGCAGGTATTGAGCTCACTATTTGGATTCATGGTACAGTTATCGATTGTTCTGTGCTGTTCAGTAAAATGTGAGTCTCTTAAGGAAATATGATTTTTTGTTTTTAGCATGTCAAGCAACTACCTGATTGCCTTTTACATTGATTTGATCTATTTAGTCGTTTTTGTTTTATATCTTTTTTTCCAATAAGCCTGTATGTTTTTTTTAATCCCACCAAACACAATCCTTTTCTTTTTTAAATGAATCTCTTATGATTTAAACACTTTTTTGTTTTGTTAGTTGTGCAAATAAAACAAAACTGAAAATCTAATTTGATCGATAAATCAAACCATCAGGAGTTATAAACCCTTAGTCCTTAGAGTGATTTTTGATATTTTTTATTGTATGTATTGTAGTTACACAAAGAGAAAAGGATTAAACATACATATGCACTTAAAAGAAAAAAAGAAAAAAATGAAGAAAAAACAAAAACAAACTCTTAAACTATATAAAATATATAAAATAAATCAATTTCCCAGCAAAAAACTTTTATGGTTTTTATTATTTGAAATAATATGATGTTGTAAATGGTTTTATCTTCATGAAAATTCATTTATTTTCTGTCTTGTGTCTTTAAAATATGACAAAAAAAAGAAATCCCTGTGAATATAAGGCAGAACTGAGATCTCGCGATAAAACGCAGCAACAGGAGGAGCGTGGTTCAAAGAATGACTGTGATTGGTTAAAACATCAGGCTGGAGCGAGCCGATTGGCTCTGCTGGAGGTAAATAAGGAAGTGAACTGCAGCGTTTCAGCGAGCTAAAGCTGCACGATGTTTTGTCCAAATATGAAGACTTAAAACGGTTCAAATAAATCTTCTGCTTGATTCTTCTGTCAGTTCAGGTTGAGGAGCTTTAGTTTAGATAAACACAGCCGGCGGGACAGGCAGGTGGGTGGAAAAGAAGGTTAAAATGCAGTTTTTATCCGGAGAGTTAGCCTATTAGCTGCGGTCCGTTATTCCATTTAAAGCGTGAAGCAGCGATGAGGTCTGAACCCGTGAACTTACTGAAGGGACAAGTGTCAGTTCTGACCCAGTGTCACTGTGTCAACGATCTAGTTTTGATTATAAAAACTACAGAAATATAAACGAAGTTTGGTTAATGTTGGAAGTGTATTGATGTAGAGAAGTTTGTCTGCTGTGTGGAGCAAAAAATAAAAGCTGCAGGAGTCATTTCGGCTCAGATAAACACAAAATCCTAAAAAAGGCTGCTACTGATAATTATGTACATTGTCAGTTAAAGATGCAATTACTAATCGATTAGTTGTCACTTTGTTCACATTTGTCATGAAATATGTTTTGCTGTGAAACAAAAAAAAACGCTGCAGCTCAGAAGTTGATCACGTTATTTTATCATAATAATTAAAAAAAAATTGTTACTATAATAACATAATAATCATTTCAAGGTTCAACTTTAGTACTCAGCTAAAATATTTACCTGGAAGATGTTTGTTAGTGTAAATACAGTTTGGAGAAGATTTGTTTCATGAGTCTTCAGCTCAGAGATGCTTTAAGTATTTTGAACATCAGGAATTAAAATCTATTTATTTATTTGGTAATTCTCATCTAAATCTGCTCCTTTTTCCTGATAAAAATCTAGTTTGAACTCTACAATGTGACTGACACCTCAGAATCAAAAAACTGGGCAAATTACCTGTAAAAACTCACCTAAGTAACATTGAAGATCATTAGAGCTGCAACGATTAGTCAGTTCATTGATTACTCAACTATTAAATTAATTGCCAACTGTTTTGATAAACGATTCACTGCTTGAGTCATTTTTTAAGAAAAAAAGTCAAAATTCTCTGATTCCAGCTTCTCAAATATGAATATTTTCTGTTTTCTTTAGTGAACTGAATATCATTATGTTGTCTGATCCACATTTGATACCATTTTCTGACATTTTATGGACCAAACTAATCGATTATTTGAGAAAATAATCGACAGATGAATCAATAATGAAATAATCCTTAGTTGCAGCCTTACAGCAGCAATTATTCACATCCCCTCACAAGCTGGAACCAGAGAACGTTGAGCTTTCTTAGATCAACTAATCAGTGAATTGTTTCAGCTGTTTAGTCCATAAAATGTCAAAAACAAGCAAAAAATGTCCATCAAATGTGTCTCTTTATTCCCGACAGGTGCAAATTAGATTAATTGATGAGGAAAATAATCATTAGTTTTAGTCCTAATCAATAATCATTTAGTCTGTAACGTTTTATAAAATAATGGGCATTACCTCGTGACTATAAACATCATGAGGAAAGTCTGCAGGTTCAACTTTAAAGCATCGTATCAATAATTGAAGCTGATCATTTTCATAGTTTGAATGAAGAAGTTCTACGTTAAATGAGCTCATGATGATCAATAAGTCATCAGACTCCAGCGTTCATTTCAATGTGTCTTTATTTACGTCTCCTCAGGCGGCGCTGATGTCTGTTATCATACAGACTCGAGGTGAGGTGGGCGGCGGCGTGGCGGCGCACCTCCAGTGCCCCATCTGCGGCCATTTCTCCAAGAGCCACGCCCACCAGCTGTCCCACATGGCCGCCACTCACCCCGCCAGCCTGGACGGCGTGGCGGTCGGTCGCCTCGGCAACATCTTGATGTACCAGAGCACCGCCCGGCTGTTCCACTGCTCCGACTGCTTCTACACCTGTCGAGACTTCGCCAAGCTGTACAAACACATCATCTCCAAACACTGCGTGGACGAGAAGGAGGTGGGCGGGGCCGAGGGGGAGGGGGGCGGGGCGGAGGGGGAGGGGGGAGACGAAGGAAGCGAGAAGGGGGACGAGAAGATGGGGGAGGAAGGCGAGGAGGAGGAGAAAGACTCTCTGAAAAGAAAGAGGAGCAGCGAGGCTGAGGAGGAGGAGGCCGAGGGGAGCGAGTCAGTCAAACCTGACGGCGAAGGAGGCGAAGGCGTGCTGATGTTCGACGGCGCCGGTTACCGCTGTCTGATCTGCGGCTGGAAGAACAAGCTGAAATCTCTGGGCGTCAACCACGTGGTGCGAAAACACGACATCCCCAAAGCGTACGCTGCCCAGGCCATCAGACGAGACGGCGCCGCCGCCACCTGCAGCGCGGAGGAGGAGGAGGTGGTCGGGCTGAGCGGAGAGCTCCTGCAGGAGGAGATGAAGGCCACGGCCAAGGTCGTCAGCTTCATCTCCAACCGCTTCGTCTGCCTCATCTGCGGCTGGAAAACCAAACTCAAAGGTGCTCAAACTTTTTCTGTTTCTGAGGCAACAACCTGCTCTTCCATCATTCTTCCTCTCACACTGTCGTTTATGATCAATTAATCAGTCGATTATTTAGTTTGGGCCATGAAACGTCAGAAAATGTTGATCAATGATTCCAAGACGACGTCCTCAAATGTCGTTTTTGTCCACAAGACAAAGATTTACTGTCATAGAGACTAAAGAAACCAGAAAATATTCACATTTGAGAAGCTGAATCAGAGAATTTGGACGTTTTCCAAACAATTAATCGAGTATCAAAATAGTTGCCAATTAATTTTCTGTTGATCAACTGATCGATTAATCTGTACAACTGTAGATAAATTATTACAAGAATAAAAGCATCTCATTAAACCTTCTCTCATTATAAGGTGAAGTATTTTGGATTAACCCTCCTCTTCCTCCTCTTCCTCCTCCTCCTCCTCCTCCTCCTCCTCCTCCTCCTCACCTGTGTGTGTGTCGCTGCAGGTTTCGCCATCAGTCACGTGGTTCGTTGTCACGACGTCGAGCGTCCGTACGGCTGCAAAGACTGCAAGCGTTCCTTCTTCCTGCCCAGCCGGCTGCAGCAGCACATCGGAGCGGCTCACCGGCCCGGACGCTTCGCCTGCCCCTTCTGCTGCTTCAGGTCCCACTTCCTGGGAGGCTTCAGGAGGCACTGCAGCCGCTGCAATGCCCGCGAGGAGGAAGGTGGAGGAGGAGGAGGAGGAGGAGGAGGAGGAGGAGGAGGAGGAGGAGGAGGAGCAGGAGGAGGAGGGGGAGGAGTAGGAGAGGGAGGGGGAGGGGGGGAAGAGGAGGAGGAGCACGAGGAGCACGAGGAGGGGGAAGAGAGGGAGGAAGTGGAGGAGACGAGAGGGGTGAGGAAGAGGAGAAGGACAGTGAGGGTGATAGAGGAGGAGGAAGAGCAGGAGGAAGAGGAGGATGAATGAAAGGGAGAGAAGAAGAAGAAGAAGAGGGGGAAACGACCTGCACGAGTTTCCTTTCGCTTCTGTTTCTGATGAAACACACAAAACTAGTTTACAGTTCGTTACATTCTGACGTCAGCGATGAAAAATGAGACCAAACAATCCTGTTCAATAATCAATAAAGGTCTTTTTTTTTTTATATATATATAAATGTGGCTTCTTGAATGTTCTGTTATTAAATCACTTGATTATGGAGACACCTGCTGGTCAAAAGGATTTACAGCAAGAAAGTTTATAAGTTGTAGAAAGAATTCAGCACATTTTAGTTGTTTTATAACTGATTTATGACAAACGTGTTGTTTAAGAGACCTACGGCAGCCTGGAGGTGCAAAACACAACATTTTGCACAATTTGTTTTATCTGTGTTGTCTCTAATTTGTGATTTTCTGTTCTGTTTTCTTGTGTTTTTTAAAATGTTGGTTTGTTTTGTTGTGTTCAGCACTTCGGGGCCTCCGTATGAATCTCATTAAATGTGCAAAATACTTTTTTTAAATGTAGGAAACTGCATAAAATTACATGTATTATTTTATCAACACTAGTATGAACAGTTCTTGAGTCAAAAAATACACTTTTTTTTAAAATAACACATCTTTAAGACATTAATATACTGATCAATGAATTTTATTAAATTAATATGCTGTTAAACAGATGAGTGAGAACTGAAAGTGTGTGTTCAGCTGGTTTCTGTGTGTTTCAGGTGAACCAGACAGCAGTGAGTCTGCAGCTGTGAATAATTTTGTTATTTATTTAGCCAAAAACATACAAAACAAATCCACCAATCACATCAGAGCGTGACGACACGACACGTCATCGCTTCCCGAACGGAGAGAGAGAGAAAAGAGAGAGAGAGAGAGAAATCTGCTTCGTGTGATTAAACTCAAAAAAGTTTCAGAAAAACAAGTTTGAAGCACAAAACAACTTAGAAACCCTCAGCTCACATTCTGCTTCCTGTTCCAGAGAGAACGAGAGAAGAATATACATGATTCTCAAATCAACAGCAGGAAATATGTTTGTTTTCCTCTGCAGGAACTTTAAAGTAACATTTATGCATAAATCTCTGTTTGTTCTGCGCTCAGCTTACGTTTCTGGAAATAAATTTATGCTGCGTTCACGTCAAGTCAGTTTTATGATTAAAATACTTTTAACTATGTAACATTTTATCTGGAGCTGCAATGACTGACAGAAAAATAATCTACAACTATATTGATAATCATTTTTAATCATTTTTTTAAGCAAAATTAGCAAAATAAATCAACAATTTGATGCTTTTCTTTGTCATAAACGACAGTAAACTGAATTTTTTTGACATCTGACGGCGTCACTGTGGGATGTTAAAAACGAGCATTTTAGTGTTTTTACTGACATTTTACAGACAATCGATCCATCGATGGCGAGATAAACAGCAGAAATACTGTCTGTTAATGTTATGAAGATGTGATAAGTTTAGAAAAATAAAGAATCACAAGCTGCTGTATAAAGTTTTATCTCGTAGTGTTGGACGAACTGGTCACTTCAGTAGTTTTTAAGTTAATTAGTGTTAAAAATTAATTAAGTTAAAAATGAAGCTACTCGTGACCTCGTTTCAGGAACATTTCCTTTAGAAACCTGAAGAGTTCAAAGTATAAAGTATATTTAATATTTATATTATTAAACAAAGATAAAACTTTAAACATCTGATTACAGCTCAGATTTATTAGTTTTCTGAGCAAAACTTGAACGATCTGTTTTTATATTGATATAAACTGAATATCTTAGTGCTTTGGACAGTTGGTCTGATAAATAAAGACGTTTAAAGACGTCAGCTAACAGCAGCAGAGTCGGTCTCTTTACGTAAAACACCGGGAGGATTCTGTTCCTGCAGTGAAGAAGAGCTTTAAGATCTTTTAAAGCAGTGATTTTCCAACATGTGAGACCTTAAAATAAAACAAAGTCTCGCTGCGACTCTTCGTCACATGTCGTCTACCGGTTAAGTCATCGATTACTGTCTTCATTCATTGGTTTTTTTTGTCCATAAAATGTCAGAAAATAGTGAAAAATATCCGTTAAAATGCCGCACAGTTCAAGGTTTCATCTTCAGATGTCTGGTTTTGTTTTACTAACAGTCTTAATTCAGTTTATCATCATGTTCAACACAGAACAGCAACAAATCAGAACATCTGAGAGGCTGAAACCAGCTTATTTTTCTCGTTTTTGCTTAAAAAAAAAAGACTAAAACGATTATTCAGCTGCTGATTAATCTTCTGTAGCTGCAGCTCTAGAGAGAGAACTTATTTTGTAACTTTTAGAGGCTTGATGAGGTAAAATACAGAAATCCACAAGAACTGAAGCAAACATTAGAAAAAAGCTTGAAAAAAAAAAAAAAAAATCACAATTTTGTGTTTTATGTGTATGCTTTTTTTTTTTTTTGTATCCTATCTTGACCTTTGATTAATCCAGCGACCCTTTGTAGGGGTCTCGACCCCCAGGTTGGGAACCACAGATTTTAAAGAACCTGGAACCTTCTGATGAAGAGGAACCGCGGCACTTTGAGCACCAATCTTAGACTCTACGAATAAAAATAACATCCACATTCTGACGAGGAGCTTTTTTTTTTTACAGAAACACTTACGGGTGCTTCGGAGATCATCCCACACGTCCCACAATGTTTACATCTAAACTGGAAGTTGCTTTGTGTCCCTGCTTTGCTTCAGAAATAAATCGACGGGGGCGCCACAAACATCAGGGATAATCCTTTAGAGCGAAGGAGACGACGACGACGCCGTCTTATCCTTCTTGTCCGAGCTTATCCAACAGTTTCACATCAGTAAAGTTTAAACAAGAAACGTATATTTTCTATAAAACTGCACCTCATTCACAATTTTTTTTTTTGTTTGTTTGTTTGTTTGTTTCATTCGTTTGATTGACAGCTGGAAGGCGATGCGATTCTGTCCCGTGTATGGCTTCTGGTTACCTGTCCCAGAATCCCCTGCTGACTGTCAATCAGCCCTGAATAACTGACAGTCCGTCCGGTTTCCATGACAACACTTCAGCGAGGACAGGGGGGGAGGGTGTGGGGGGGGGGGGGGGTCTGAGGTCAGATGTGTCGAGGGCACCACGCCCCCTCCAAGGCGGCCATGTTGATTCCTCTAAGGTCACCAAAGTCGTCGCCGTCTCCGTCGCAGTACTCGCCGTCATCATCGTGGTCGTCGAAGCGAGACGTGTAACTGGTAGATGGCTTCTGTAGGAGGAGACATGAAGTACTCAGATACTTCACTGTAGTAGAAGTACCAATACAGCAATGTAAAAATACTCCATTACAGTAAAAGTACATAAGTATTATGAGCTTGATGTAGTTAAAGTATTGCAGTAAAAGTACATAAGTATTATGAGCTTGATGTAGTTAAAGTATTGCAGTAAAAGTACATAAGTATTATGAGCTTGATGTAGTTAAAGTATTGCAGTAAAAGTACATAAGTATTATGAGCTTGATGTAGTTAAAGTATTGCAG
The DNA here is from genome assembly GCF_914725855.1 of Thunnus albacares. Lineage (NCBI taxonomy): Eukaryota > Metazoa > Chordata > Actinopteri > Scombriformes > Scombridae > Thunnus > Thunnus albacares. The sequence continues at coordinate 19,136,419 of NC_058129.1, forward strand.
TAAAAGTAGTGGTTTGGTCCCTCTGACTGATATATTATTATATATGACATCATTAGATTATTAATAGTGAAGCATCAGTGTTAGAGCAGCATGTTACTGTTGTAGCTGCTGGAGGTGGAGCTAGTTTACACTACTTTATATACAGTTAGCTAGTTTAGTCCAGTGGTTCCCAACCTAGGGGTCGGGGCCCCTCCAAAGGGTCAGCAGATAAATCTGAGGGGTGGTGAGATGATTAATGGGAGAGGAAAGAAGAAAAAACAAAGTTCTGATACACAAATCTGTTTTCAGTTTTTGGACTTTTTCTCTAATCTTTGATTTTTGCTGAAATATTGGATCATTTGAACATTTATTGAAATAAAAGCATGTGAGAAGTTTAGAGGGAAAAATCACTATTTGGTGGAGCTGTTAACAACTCATAGACATGTGAAATGTGACCCCGACTACACACTGCTTTTTGTAAGACGTCAAAAGACAAAAAGGTTGGAAACCACTGGTTTCATCTTTAACAATGTGTTGTATTTTAAAAGCTTGTTATATTATCCATTGTGTCAAATCTTCATCTGAAAAGTAACTAAAGCTGTCAAATAAATGTAGTGGAGTAGAAAGTACAATATTTCCCTCTGAAATGTAGAAAGTAGCATCACATGGAAATACTCAAGTAAAGTACAAGTACCTCTAAACTGTACTTCAGTACAGTACTTGAGTAAATGTACTTAGTTACTTTCTATCACTCGATATGAGACACCGTCAAGAATAAAATGTAATCTATGCTCATGTTGCTTTTATAGTAACAAACAAACTGAAAAGGACAGTTTGTATCTTTAACCAAGTTCATCAAAAGCAAAATAAAGTCATAACATGATTATCTTGTATTTGTAGTAAATCTGGGCTTCGTTTCCTGATAATAATTGATCTCAGAGGTTCAGAGTGCTTCCTGAGAGCGTTTCTATGAAACTTGCTACACACATTTCCCAAAGCGTCACTAAGAGCGAATGTTAAGAGCTTTTTAATGTGCAGTAAACAGTCTACAGTCTTTATTATTATTATTATTATTATTATTATTATAACGATCCTGGGTGGAAGCCGGTTTAAGAAAGTAAACTTCCTGCTGCAGCTTCTTCAGATGCTCTCAGCCTCCGAGTGTTCAGGAGTCGTTCGTTAATCTACCATCAAGACGCTTTTAGGTTTACGAAGGCTCGAAAGATGGATTTCATGATTTTAGCCTAAAGATACTTTCAGGAAACAAGGTTTATTAAAAGTGCAGCATTCTGTCGGCTTTACCGTTCGAACCACTGGCTCTCTGAAGGGGGGGCACACCATGTGGAAGCGAGGGATGGCCACGTGGAAAACTTCCTCCTTATTGGCTAAAACAAAGAGACAAACATCAGAATAATAATCACACGTCATGTCTCCAGCTGCTCATAAACATGTTTATTTTTAATCTGTGTTTTAGTGCAAATGTATTTTATCTTTCAATCCTATTGGTCTAGCTCGCTTTGATCTGGTATTTAATGTCTTTGTTAAGTTATTAATTAAAGAGCTGCTTCAGGTACCCAGTCTGTGGAAGGTGTAGTGACCCTCCATGTACTCTGACGGGGTGGAGAAGGTGGTGCAGCTGGCGTACTCGTGGACTTTTCCAGGTGTCATGACTGGAAACTCTCCTGCACACAAACACACACAGACATAATATCAGCAGCTCGTCTTAGCCGATCAGAGTCCACTAGCGGAGGTGGTCATGTGATGCGAGCGGCGTACCGACCACGCCGGGCCCCTGGACCTCCTCCACGTTGCCGTCGGAGGTGGTGATCTTCCAGTAGCGGCTGTCGAGCTGACAGGCGGCTTCGGGCGACGCGCTGCTCGACATCTCTATCCTGAAAAAAAACACAGATTCGTTAAAAAACACAACGCGAGGTGGACTCCGAGGAGAACGGCGTCTACGGACAGACGGGTACCTGATGCGGTAGGTGAAGAAGAAGTGCGGCGGGTGGACGGAGGAAAGCTCTGGCAGAAAGGAAGTAGAAACAGAGACGGTGATGTCATCGGTGGTCATCACGCAGCTCTTATCGTGCACATACCTGCAGACGGAACCAACAGTTAAACACTACAAACAAAAACTAAATCAATCGTTATTACAAAGAGAGAACGTAAAGCCTAAAACGTTCAGATGTTTTATTTTATTTTAACGAGCTTAACGGGAAATTATTTGCTCGACACCAACAAGCGGACTGGAGCTGTCACAACTTCCTGTGACTGTGAAGAGTAAGTAACCCAGTAGCAAGTAGTACTGAAACTTCTCCAGTCAAATGCTACCTGCATTTGATCCTTTTTGTACCCAGATCTAGAAAAAATATAGTATATATAGTTTTGCTCACAGCGAATCACCGCAGGCGTTGATTTAATGTGACGTGTGATTGGTCGACTACCGCAGCAGCTACAACCCATAGTCGAGCAGGTGTGTTTGATGTAGATGCAGTTCAGCGTGCCGAGATGCCACCAAAACATGTGAAAGTAAAAACTACACGCCTGTCGAAAGAAGTAGAATGAAGCACTCTACTGGTATCGGTACTGGTATTGGTACTGGTATTTTTTAAACAATACCCTGCCCTACTTGTGTGGTAAGATAGCCAATGATTTGCAATTTATTTTTACAATGTTGGCAAACTGATCTTTGTTGGTAATTTTGCCCCCAACATACTACACACTGGTGTAATTATCTGATCAACACGGCGTCGGTCGCTACCGTCTTCCTCCATTTATATTTATGAGCTTTAGTTTACTGACTGTCAAAGAGCTGATGGTGAATTTTAAGAACGCCGTCTGCTGGATAACAAGGAAAACTACTTCAAACAGTCAGACTCTAAACTTTAAACTGGAACAGGTCATTACAGTTCAAATATTACATTTTACCCACAATTACAGTTGGAATTTCGATTAAAAAGTGACATCGTTAGCTCAGACTATTTCTCAGTAGTCAGTTAATGTTCAACTGATTGGATAAAAAAATATGATTAAAGTTCTCGTTCTGATCAATACAAGCAAGCAAAATATTTCCAGTTCCTGTTTGCGGTTTCAGTCACCTGTAGATCTGGTCTCTGATGATCGGATATTCTCCCGTGACGACGTTGTGGACGTAAGTCGTGAACCACTCTAAGAAACAGGAACCTGAACACACAAACAGTTTGTTTTCTTGCAAAACTCCAACGCAAAATTTGCAAAATTACATTTTTAGAGACTCTTTTATTTAATATTTATTTCACAAGAAGAAAAAAGCAAAAATAAGAAAAAATAAACTGTGAGAGATTTTGTCTTTTTTCCTTTAATCATCTGGTTTTGGCTCAGGAGAGACTGTGTGGATTGAACTTTGTAAACTGAATATCTTTGTGTTTTGGACTGTTGGTCGGATAAATAAAGACATCTGGAGACGTCAGGATGGACTCTGGGAACCGTGACCTTTTATTCTTCACTACTTTTTGAAGAAAATGTCATTTAAATGAAAGAAAATCATTAACAACCAGATGATTTCACTGTAAAAACTGTAAGAGTGAGTCTTAATTTCACCTTTTTAATGACACCAATCAGAGATGTTCCTCGTTATAACACTCAAGAACAAATTCACAACAGTTGCATGTTTTAAAATGGCCACAGGTAGAGATGTTTCTAGGTGGCCGGCAGGCGTCTTCAGGGCTGCAACTAATGATACTTTCATTTCTGATTAATTTGTAGATATCTTTTTCAATGAATCTATTTTATTGTTTTGTCTATAAAATGTCAATAATGGTGAAAAATGATCATTATAATTCCCCAGAGTCAAAGGAGACGTCTTTAAATGTCTCGTTTCATCTGATCAACAGTACAAAACCCCAAAATATTCAGTTTACTGTCATATAAGACAAGGAAAAGCAGCAAATCATCACATTTTAGAGGCTGAAACCAGCATATTTTTTTGCATTTTAGTTTAAAATATATTTAGTTGATTATTAACTAATCGTCTTTAACATCTCAATCATAGTTCAGATCGACAGCTGAAGAACTTTCTACATCAGTGTTTAAAGTATGTTAACGTGCAGGTAACCATAGCAACAGCACTGATGCTCCAGGATCTGGAGGGGTGAAGGTTTTGGAGAATAAAAGGTTTGACAGATGAGATGAAAACAAACCGACCTGTGATGAACATGTCGATGGCTGAAGGATCCTGAGCCGTCTGATCCTGGAAGAAAAGAAAAAAAGAACCAACGTGATCAAACGTTTTTTAAAAAATGAGAGTTTGTGTTGCTGAAGAGTTTCATCACATATATGATAAATATGCCAGAGAGACACAATATGAAACTAAAACTTCTACTAGTTTCAACAGATGTTTTTTATTTTAGCCTCCAGTTTATTTATCATAAAATTAATGTTAATTTTCTGAAGTTTTTTTCTTTCATAACTGATGATTATGTGCAGATATGTTTGTGTCATGTCACCATTTTTACATTATGTTACATTTTTTTTAGCAGGAAAGGTGAGATTTAGGGAAGAATTCAGTGTTCAAATCTAGTTTGAACTCTACAATTAAAGATCATTAGAACTGTAACGATTAGCTGATTCATCAACTAGTTACCAACTATTAAACTAATCTCCAACTATTCTCATATGACTGATTAATCGTTTGGAGTCATTAAAAAAAAAAACAAAGTCCTAATTCTCTGATTCAGCTTCTTAAATGTGAATATTTTCTGGTTTCTTTAGCCTCTGTGACAGTAAACTGAACATCTTTGTGTTGTGGACAAAACAAAACATTTGAAGACGACATCTTGGGTTTTGGGAAACGATTAATCAACAAATTAACAGATAATGAAAATAATCATTAGTTGTAGCCTTACAGCAGCAATTACTCATATTCCTCACAAGCTGGAACCAGAGAATGTTGAGCATGTTTGCTTAAAAAAAATTACTTTAAAGCAATTAATTTACAACTTTAAAAACAATTAATTAATTAAAAGCAGTCACACTGAAGGAACCAGAGAATGTTTGATATCTCTAAAATGAATCTCACTGGTTTATCTTCACAGTCTGAACTCTATCTTTAACGCTCTTTTCCTCTCAGTGAAGCACTATTCTATTATTCTGAAAGGAAGGCAGACAGGAAGTGTTACGGACGGGGCAGGGGTAGAAGCTCTCAAACATCCTGCGTCCCTCGGCGGGCTCCAGAGCCATGTACTGGCTGAGTCCGGTGTGGAAGCAGAAGGTGAGCGGAAGACAGCGTCTCATCCCCTTCCTCTGCTGGAAACCTCCGGCCGCCGTCTCCACGTCCAGCAGCACCTCCGACCGGTAGTGGTTGGACAGAGACATGCTGCCCATCAGCCTGAAGACACACAGACAGACAGACAGACAGACAGGTGGAGGTTAGACAGGACATGAGCGGCGTCACGGAGACTCCATCATGGTTGCTACTGACCCCGGGATCACCAGCTTCTGTCCGTTGTGGATGCGATACGAGCAGCGATAGTCGTCTGGAAGCCTGCAGCCGATCTGAGCCTCGATGTCGTTAAGCTCCACCTCTGTGGCGCCCTCTGAACAAAACAAACACACAACTATTAAAACACCTTTTCTTCTGTATTTAAAAGTTTATCTGAAGCTTATATGAAGCTTCAGCATCCAAATGAGTCAAATCAAGTAGATATCTTTCAACGTTACAGTCTTTTTAGTGCCTCTTTTTGTTACTATACTTCCACCTGCAGCTCAACAGGGAAACCTTCAGATGACATTTAGGGGAAAAGAAAAGTGAAATCCTGCTGTGGCGACGTAACCTTTGAGCGATGCGATCATGCGAGGACACCTCTGCTGCAGGAAGCTCTTGAGCTGCTCCCAGGCTCTCTTCAGGACCGGGTAGTACTGGATGTACCGGCCCAGGTCTCTGTAGTACTGTTTGAACAGACAGAACCAGGACACGCCGCTCTGCAGCCGCTCCGCACTGCACACAAACACAAACACACACAAACACACACACGGCTAGAATACGCTTCACCACCTCCACACAAACTCTCACTACTAAACAGAAAGGTTTGTTTTTTTAAAGGATCTGAGGTCACAGAAACATTTTCCCTTCAACGTTTCATCATAAAAAGTTAAAAAGTGGAACGAAAAGAAAGAACGAGAAATGAATCTGCGACTCGTTAAAATCATTTTTCAAGCATAAACGCTAAAATTCAGTTCCTCCAGTGTGAGGATTTACTATTTTTTGTCTGTTTTATATGTTTAGATGCTGCATCTTCTCTATTAAAGCAGCTAGACTGTGGAATGACCTGCCTGAGGAAGTTAGACTCTTAACTTCCTCCTTATGCTCTGCCGTTCAGGAGTTTGGGGCCAATGAGGGTTTTTTGTGTTTTTCGTAAAGTTCCGTCTGTTTTTGGATCGTATGACCTTTCATTCCTATTTTTATTAATAATATTCTTGTTTTATTAAATGTCTTTTCTTTTCTATTATTCAGTTTAATTGTGGTAATTTCACATCACTGTTTCCTTGTGTTTTACTGTATGTAAAGCACTTTGTAAACATGATTTTTAAGCAAAGTGCTGTACAAATAAGGTTTATTATTGAAGTTTATTATTTATATCATCGTGAACTGAATATCTTTCAGTTTTGGACTGTTAATCAGCCAATAAAAGGATCTCTGTAGACGTCACCTTGGACTCTGGGAAACTGTTTTCACTCATTTTTGGACTTTTTCCAAACGATTTGTCGACAGAAAGCAGGAAGATGTTACATCTGGCCAAACAATTATATGATTTAATCACATAAATCGGTTAAATAATCATCTTTACTTGCAGCCCTATAAAAAATAAAGAAATAGACTTTTATGAAATCACATTTCAGGGTAAAATAATAAGACGGAGGTGATATTTCACACAACAGATTCCATTTATTTGCCTGTGATTACAGTTTAGATCATCATCTACAAACTAAAACTGATCACAAGACAACGTGTGAGGATCTGAGTGATGAACAGCTTCCTGCAGATTTAAAACAACAACATGAGTTGATGATATTGGTACTCACTCTGTCAGCAGCCAGTGTTTGGAGCAGTGGGATTTCCACAGCGGGTTGTGTTTGGACAACTCATTCAACCTCCTGCTGACGTAACTACAGCTGCACAGATAACAGGAGGTGGAGAGAGAGAGACGGACACATGTAGATGTTTTACTCTAAACTGTGAAGATGAACTCAATGAGATTCATTTTTAACAACACATATAGAGATGTCAAAACACTCTCTGCAGCTTCTTAAATGTGAATATTTTCTGGTTTCTTTAATCTTCTATGACAGTAAACTGAATATCTTTGAATTGTGGACAAAAAGAGACATGTGAGGACGTTAACTTGGGCTTTGAGAAGCACTAACAGACAATTTTCACAATTTTCTGACATTTTATGGACCAAACAGCTAATCAATTAATCCAAAAAAAATCGACTGATTAATCTATAATGGAAATCATCTTAAATCGCAGCCCTAACTGATATGTTCTGTTTATAACATTTTTATCTGTTAAATAACAGGTCAGTAAAACTGTCAGATAAATTTAGTGGAGTAAAAAGTGTGATATTTGACTTTAAAATTGCATAAAATGGAAGTTTAAGTAAGTTACATCAAATCTGTACATACAGTATTCAAGTAGATACAGATACTTCATTCAATTCCATAATGATAACAATAATAGTAACAATGGTAATAATAATAATGATAATAATAATAATAATACGTAACGCACAGTTTAGAGTTGCAACGATTAGTCGCTTGATCTATTAATTGATTGACAGAAAATTAATCGACAGCTATTTTCATTATAAACAATCGATTTAGTCTTTTATTTTTAGAGCAAATTCATCCATAAATTTGCTGCTCCTATCTTCAAATGTGAAGATTTCATGTTTCTTCTTCATCACAGTGAATTGAATATCTTTGTGCTGGTTTGGACATAATAAGACATCTACAGACGAAACCTTTGAAATAAAAACGAACATTTTCACTATTTTTTTGGACCAAACATCACAAGTGTGAACAAGCTCACTGACGTAAACAAACTTAGCTGCTGCTAGCAGGCGGCTAACTGTAAACAAGATGTTCATATTGTTTACGAGCTGCCCTGTGATGACATGACATGACATGATAGCTAACATGTCGGTCTGGTTTATTGATAACTGCCGGTGTCAGCTGTTAGAAACAATTTCTGCCACTTTCTGACAGAAATTAGCACAAAAACAACAGCTGCATGCTAAGCTAACGAGCTAACGAGCCGCTGCCGTTGGGAATGAACGTTATTTTAGCCGCTTGATTTTAAGATAAACTGCGTGTTTCTCCTCCAGATACCGGGCTCTGCTGTCGGATACATACTGTATCAGGTCTCTGAAGTCCAGAAAGGATAAAATGTGCAGCAGCGGGTCTGAAGGGATGTGATCCATCCGTAACTCCGTTAAAGCTGCCATTGTTAGCTGGCAACACTTCTTCTTCTTATGTCGGTTTAATTGCGGTTGGCAATCAGCTTAAAGGCGACTTACTGCCACCTGCTGGACAGGAAAGAAACAGTAGCTAAAACCAAAAAAAGGTTCTAAGTATCTGATCAAAACACTAATCACTTTCCTTAATGGTGGAAGAAGTAGTCAGATCCTTTACTTAAGTAAAAGTACCAATACATCAATGTAAAAATACTACTTAACAAGTAAAAGTCACCATGGAAAATCCTACCACAGTAAAAGTACATAAGTATTTTGAGATTGAAGTATTGCAGTAAAAGTAGTGGTTTGGTCCCTCTGAGTGATATATTATTATTTCATCTTTAACAATGTGTTGTATTTTAAAAGCTTGTTATATTATCTATTGTGTTAAATCTTCATCTAAAAAGTAACCAAAGCTGTCAAATAAATGTAGTGGAGTAGAAAGTACAATATTTCTCTCTGAAATGTAGTGGAGTGGAAGTATAAATTAGCATAAAATGGAAATACTCAAGTAAAGTACAAGTACCTCAAAGTTGTAGTTAAGTAGTACTTGAGTAAATGTACTTGGTTACTTTCCACCACTGGATATAACAGTATCAGAAAACCTTATTATCATAATAATAGCTCACTTATCAGTTTGAAATAACTGAGACGCACAAAAAATACTGATGAGAAAGTAAAAAAAATCTTTATTTGCAGACAGAATATTAAATAATTGATATTCCATCAAAGGGACAAATTAATGTTTTGCTTAAAGCATGAATCTATCTATAAAGCCTACAGAAAAAAAAATCAACGCAAAAACAATAAAAAAATCAAGAAGTGTGTTCCATCAAACATAGACCAATTCAGGCACTCGACAATTAAACACATTTGATCCAGACACAGTATACTAACTCTCCACAGCTGTTGCTGGTGACTGGTTACTGCAAGTCTCTGTGGCTTCTACTTGTATCTGTTTAACTTTTCTTTTCTTTTTTTTTTTTTTTACAAAAGCTCCAGTTGTTACCAGACAGGAGTGTTACTGGCAAACAAACGGACTTGTTTTAAAAGTTGTTGTGTGCTTGTTTAACATTCATTTCCCCAGAGCTTATAAGGACAGAGTGTTCACAAGCTGATTCAAAATGAGGTAAGACAACATGAAGGAAGTTAAATATAGGTATGGATGTCCACCACAAGCTCACTAGCACTGATAAGGATACCATTGTGAAGTATAAGTCACCCTGAATCTAAACATATGTGTATCACATATGTGTGTTCAGATTTGACCAAGTAATGACTCAAAAAAGTAGTTTTGACTCTAACATCTCTCTGATAAGGTGAGAGATCCTGGCTGCAGACAGAAAATAGCGGATCTGGTTGAGTCCCTCATTTCATCTCTCAATGGAGTTATTAACTACATTATAACTGTACCAATCATTAATCAATAATAACTCTAAAAGATGATCATCAGCACATTGAGAAGTGTTTGTCCAGTTATGATATTAAAGACAAACTAGCTGTAAGTGAGTCGTGTGATAATATTAAATCTAAAGTTTTTTTTTTTTACAGTGGATTAATTGATCTGACTGATTAGTTCATGTTAATGTTTGTCAGCGTGACTCTGTGAGCAGTGATTCATGAACTCCAGCTTTCAACCATTCAAACAGCAGCTGAGTGTTTGTGTTCCCATGAAAAAGTTTCATGTCTTAATCACACTTCAGCATCTCAACTTTAGTCTGACTGAGACTCAGTCCAACCAGTCAGACTGCGTACTTTGATAGAGAAGAGATAAAGGTGTTGCACAAGCCTACTCAGGACACAATAGAGCTGCAGAGTGATTAAGTTCATGAGAAAAACTTCAGTGAAAAACTTACAAATGCCCAGACATATTACTCATCTTACAAGTCCTCAAAAAGAGGAGTTGCTATTTTAATAACGCCACAAATAGCATTTATGCTGGAAAAGCTGATATCAGACAAGGAAAGTAGATATGTAATGGTACTTGGAACGATTCATGAGGAAATGGTTTCATTTATGAATATCTACAACCCCCCTGAAGGGGGTCCAGACCTAATCAAAAAGATTGTTGAAATAATAGTTTCAGAAAGCCGAGGGATAACAATCATTGCAGGTGACTTATACCTAATCATGGACCCAAGTATGGATACACAAAGTGATAGACAACATAACTCAGATCAAGCTGCTAAAATAATTAGAGGAGCAGCTGAGGAAATAGGGCTGATGGATGTGTGGAGAACTCTCCACCTGAAAAAAGAGATTATACCTTCTTTTCAAAGACTTACTGTAGATATTTGAGGCTAGACTATGTCTTTATGTTTAATCATGTACCAAGGGTAATAGAATGTAATGACTATGAAACTGAACGTTGATCTGGAGGTGGGTCATACTGTTTGGAGACTAAATAACTCCCTGTTACAAATGGAAGACTTTAAGATTAAAATAAGATCAACTATTAAAAGTTACTTAGGAATTAATGATACAGAGGATGTTGAACCGGTCACACTGTGGGAGGGAGCAAAAGCAGTACTGAGAGGGGAAATTATATAATTTGCTTCATATAAAAAGAGAGAGAGGAACAAAAGACTCAAGGAAATAGAACAATCAATAAAGATATTGGAATTGAAGCATAAGGCAAAAGGAAACTGTGTTTATTTGCATTCTTTAAATGAACTAAGGAAAGAATTTGACTGATTATTAACTGAAAAGGTAGAGAAATCATTGATGTTTACTAAACAACAATACTTTGATAGTGGAACAAAGGCAATGAAAAACCTGGCCTATAAATCGAAAAAACAACAGATAAATTCTATTCTATCAAAGACCAAACCAGGAATATAAGTGTAAAAGGTAAACAGGAAATAGCACAGGAATTTGCAAAATACTACAAACAATTATGCAGCCCTGACAATAATCTGCACCCTCAAAATAAAATGAAAGAATATCTATCCGGAATAAAACTACAGCAGAAAACAGATAAACACAATGCAAACCTGATTTTGCCAGTTATGTCAGAGGAGATCAGCATAGCAATAAAGAAATTAAAAAAGGGTAAATGCCCAGGGAGTGACGAGTTCAAAGGCAAATTTTAGAAGGAATTTGATAAAGAATTACTGCCGATTTTAGAAAAAACATTTAATTGGGCATTAGATCATAGTCAGTGGGCAAATACTTGGTGCAGCTCCAAAATTATAGTCATACATAAATAAGGCAAGGATCCTACTGACTGTGGATCTTATGGACCAATAACTTTATTCAATGTAAATCAACAATTATTAAGCAGTATCCTGGCAGACAGATTGTCAAAAATTATTCCGCATATTATGGACCCACACCAAACAGCCTTCATTCCAAAGAGACATTAATTTGATAATGTAAGACAAACTCTGAATATAATAGACTACTCACAGAAAACAAACACTCAAACATTGATCCTCACTTTGGATGCTGCAAAAGCCTTTGACAGGGTGTCCTGGTCTTTTATATTATAAACCTGTGTTATATGACACTTTTATTAATGGCTTCAAGCAGTGTATAATACATCAAGAGCCCAGGTCAGGGCAAAAGGGGCCCTGTCAGATAGCTTTAAATTAAATAGGGGAACAAAACAAGGGGACCCACTCCCACCTTTAATTTTTGCGATCTCTATCGAACCTCTGGCAGCATACATCATAGCGATCAATGAAATTGAAGGTGTGAAAATAGCAGAGGAGTACCACAAACTGGCTTTGTATGCAGATGATGTGGTTCTATATATCACAAACTTAGAAAAATCATTACTAGCTCTTATGAAAATCATTAACAACAATGGTTCAGTATCAGGGTACGAGCTTAACATGCGGAAGTGCAAAGCAATGGTTTTAGGTGCCCCTGTCTGCAGAGAACTGAAAAAGGAATATCTATGGAGATGGGAAAAGGATAGAGTCAAATATCAGGGAACTGTGATACCAAAGAATATCAAGTTATTATACCAACTGAACTATAACTGCTTAGAAGCACAAATCAGGTAAGATCTGAATCAGTGGAGAACTGTTTCCCTATCACTAGGTGGAAGAATAGATGCAATAAGAATGAATATACTCCCTCATTTTTTGTTTTTATTTCAGACAATAGTCCTGTATATAAGTGCAAATGCTTTCAAAAGCTGGGACAAAATGATAAGCAAATTTGCATGGGACAATAAAAAACCAAGAGTTAAACTGAAGACACTTAAAATGGCTAAAGAGAAGGGGGACTTGCTCTCCCCAATCTAAAGCACTGCTTTTATGCAGCCCAAATGCAACCAATATGTACCTGGTTAAATGATAACTCTGAAGCAAGGTGGAGGTCAATAGAGAAGTACATGTGTCGTGTTTCAATAAAAATAATACCTTTCTGTAAAAAGAGTCAGCGAAGGGCACAAGTAACTGACAATACATTAATTAGAAATACTCTGGAGACTTGGGGTAGAATGAAGAAAAACTGGGGTTTGAGGGATGACCTAATTGTACTGAGAGAGATAAAGGAAGACCCTGAATTTACCCCTAACACACAAGATACAGCTTTTAATACATGGGCACAAAAGGAATTGAACATATTTGGACAGTGCTTAAATGAAAATGGAATAATGTCATTTGAATCCTTAAGGCAACATAACCATTTACCACACTCCCACTTCTTCTGATATTTACAAATGAGAAGATATATCCAGAATAGTAAAATAGGAAGGAAGACCAGCAGTGATCTTCATCCACTTGTGCAATTTTTGATAAAGAACTATAGTAATGTCAGAGTGCCACATCAAATCTCAGCAGTTTATGCTATCTTAGAAAATAGCCACAAGCAACAAGACATAAGAGCAAAACTAAAATGGGAAGAAGAACTTAACACACACATATCCAAGGACACTTGGAAGGAAATGAATTGGAATATACATACAACCACAGCATCTCCCTACTGGAGAGAGTATGCATGGAAAATACAATCACGTTATTTCTTAACACCAGCACAACAACCTAAATACAATTGTACTTACCAAACTGCTGGAGGGATTGTGGTGAACCTTATGCCAATTTTAGTCATATCTTTTGTTTATCTTTTTCTATCTTAAATGGTGTTATTCATTTAAATACAGACTTTGTGTTGTTAGGCAAAAAAGTAGATAAATACGAAATAAAAATGATAAATACTTGTTAAGGATATTGCGTATAACAGCACTGAAACAGATAACAAGAGACTGGCTCCACAAAAACATTTGACAGACAAATGGAGAGACATTGTCCAACAAATATATCAGGTGGAATACTTAACTTATAAAATCAGGGGGAATTTGAAGCGATTTGAAAAAAGATGGTCCAAGTGGTCAAGTTATTATAGTTACATATAGTAAGTTATTATTCTGGTTTTGTCTTTACCTTTGTCTTGTTTCATAGTTGAACTTTCTCTTTAGTAGCTGATGTATAACTGACACTTTTTAAATATTTTTAAATTTTTTAATATGGTTTATTGGTGTTGAATTTACTGAATATTAATGAAGCTTCCTTTCAAATTCAGTCAGTGTGTGGTAGTGAATGTAAATCCTCCATGCATACACATTTTACATATTGACCCTAATAAGTGTGACTCCTGCTGCTGTATCAGTGAAATACAGTATTGTAGTGACTCAGTATGGCTATAGCAGGGCAGTAAATACTCTGATTATTTATCTATGAGTCCATATCAGTAAGTTTAAAAAGATCAATGTCCATATTGACATCAGTATTTGTAGCGGTTGAATAATATATAATGTAATCTGTGTTCATTAAACTGACAGCATGCAGTTTATGTTCTCACCACCAGAAAGCCAAAGCTTCAGAGTAATACTCCACATTTAATACAGATATTAGACAGATTATAACTGTACTGATCATTAATCAATAATGACTCTTGATGATAATGATCGCCATATGTTTTAAAATTGATTAATGGAACGGACTGATTAGTTCATGTTAATGTTTGTCAGTGTGACTCTGTGAGCAGTGATTTATGAACTCCAGCTCTCAACCATTCAAACAGTAGCTGAGTGTTTGTGTTCACATGAGGAGATTTCATGTATTAATCACACTTCAGCATCTCAACTTTACTCTGACAGAGACTTAGTCCAACCGGTCAGACTGCATGCCACACACACACAGATGAAAGACAAGAAGCTGCATTAGTTAAATGAATTTGATGAAAATGCAATGGCAAACACTTTTCTGACAGACGTGGAGTGGAGAGTCTTTGTCTTCAGCAGTTTGGACTGTTAACTGTAAGTTTGCTTTGTTTCATAGTTGAACTTTCTCTTTAGTAACTTCAGGGTTTGTTTCTTGCTGTATGATGTTTTTATTTCATCAGAAAGTTTGGAGAACTCTCATGTTGGAAGATAAATCTACATGTTGTTAAATGATTGATTTACTCAATCAAACAATATTAATGAACAGCTGATGATTATTTCCTTTCTTCAGCTCTCACAAATCAAACTAAATCTACTTTTTAAGGTTGTTTCCAGCAGCGTAAAGTCAGACACTACAGTATAGGCCTGCTACTGTTTCCTGTGAAAGCTTTAAATCAAATGTGAGTTTCTCTCAGAAGTTCACGTGTGCCATCACCACATTAAAACACTGTCGGCTTTATGGACAATTTGATCAAAATTAAACTACTAAATTAAAAACACTATAAAATAGTTTCACTCTACATCAAATGACATTTTATTTGCATCATTGAATGTCTCACAGCAGTTAAGATCTAACATCTGCTGTTGTTTAACAAGTTTGTATTTACTGTAAAAGAAGTCATATCAAAGTAAATGTGCCCTGATTCTAATCATTTAATAAATTTGTGTTCGTGCGTCATGTGCACTACTAATGTGACAACAACATCAAAGAGAACTAATAGATAACTGAAACTATTGACATCTTGTTTGATGGTGTTGAATTTAGTGAATATTAATGAAACTGAAGCTTTCTCAAATTCAGTCAGTGTGAGTCAGTGAATGTAAATCCTCCTCCATGCATCATGTGTGCTGCTCTTCAATTCACTGCAGCTTCATGACACCATCTAGTGGACTGATAGTAGAAGTACAGCAGCTGATGGAAGCTTTCTCTGACTCACACTGCTGTCTGGCTGCATTCACACTGATATATAACAGAAAATAACAGCCAATCACAGGAGGAGCAGCTGATATTTAGGATTTGACAGGAGAAATGATGTAAAGGATAATTTGTGTTTCCTCTCCAGGTGAAGGTAGAAAGTGTGTGTGACTGATGTGGATGTGACTTCAGCAGCATGGATCAGTGTGAGAACAGAGAGGAGGGAGTCCCTCCCTCTAAACGCTCTCGGTGTGGGGAACATGACAGCCAGACCAAAGCTCAGAGGTGAGATGAGGATCTCTAACTGTCCATCACTGTTCTCCACCATCATTATTCACACTCAAAGCTATGTGTATGTTGTATAGAAGCCCCGATCTGCCAAGACCAGATTTTGCTGAACCTGAACCTGGACCTGAAACTGAACCCAGCTGTGTATCCTTCAAAAGCGACCGGTCAAAGGATGATGCTATTTATTTTAAACAAAAACATTCATCTAATCAAAAGTAAGTTGTTCTCAGTATTAAAAGCAGGACAATATGAGCTAAAATCTAAATCAGGATTAATAGTTGTCAGTTGAATTATTTGAGATTGAAGGTTTTAGCTCAATGACACTGCACTAAGAAAAAAATAAATATTCAAAATAGTAATTGTAATAGATAAAATAGTATAAGGTAGAAAGTGTGTGTGACTGATGTGGATTTGACTTCAGCAGCATGGATCAGTGTGAGGACAGAGAGGAGGGAGTCCCTCCCTCTAAAAGCTCTCTGTGTGGGGAACATGACAGCCAGACCAAAGCTCAGAGGTGAGGTGAGGATCTCTAACTGTCCATCACTGTTCTCCACCATCATTATTCACACTCAAAGCTCTGTGTGTGTTGTATAGAAGCCCCGATCTGCCAAGACCAGATTTTGCTGAACCTGAACCTGGACCTGAAACTGAACCCAGCTGTGTGTCCTTCAAAAGCGACCGGTCAAAGGATGATGCTATTTATTTTAAACAAAAACATTCATCTGATCAAAAGTAAGTTGTTCTCAGTATTAAAAGCAGGACAATATGAGCTAAAATCTAAATCAGGATTAATAGTTGTCAGTTGAATTATTTGAGATATATGTCATTTGCTGATATTTCTGATATGAGTAAGAGACAGAACTCAGAACTCAGAACTGATGCAATCTTTGTATATGAAGTTCTCCAAAGAAACATTTTGGCACAGTTACCTAATGCCTGGGACACAGAGCCCGCGTAAACCTTGGCAGTGCATCGATGAACTGCTGCATCTCTCGCTCGCTTGCAGCGTCCACACAGACAATGTTGCTGCTGTGGCACTTCTGCTGCCAGCTCTATCTTTCTACATAAAGTTTGGCCTTGATAATGGCCATCAATAATAGCACATTTCATATCATTTCATTATAAATTTAATTTATATTTAGTTAAGTCAGAAAAATGTTAAGAAGCATGTGCTCAATTGTTCAAAATAGATAAATAATATGTGAAGTGAAAGCATCTTTCTTTCTGATGGGCATGGTGGGGTTTGGTTGGGGATACTTCTGTGTCAGCCACATACAGTCCTCACAAAGGACATGTTTTTTTTATTGATTATATTAATAATTCCGCCAGTTAAACCCTGCCGTCACCACTCCAAGTGAAGAAAATCCCTTCACACAACACAAGTTCCCCAAACGAGCCAAACACACTATAAGGAGAAATATATAAAGACAATTAAGGAAAGTAACACCACTAAATCTCCACCTGGAAGCAGGTGGAACAACAGGCAGGAGCCCTGGTTTGCACCGTGCAGGCTGACCTGCAGTAGTGACACCTCATGTCTTTGACATATTCTACAGATATAGACATTGAAACCATAGTGAAATGTGTAATTTTGTTGGCATGATGTTAATATAACTGTCAAATGGTCATTTTCTCTGTCTATTTTTGCTGAGAACCACGTGCGTCATGCCAAAAAAATAGGCAAGACCCTGAATCTCTAGATGACACGCTGCAGCAGCCAGAGACGCATGTCTCACGCAGGCTGTGTTGCTACTCTAACCTGTTAACATGGTCACCAAAATGAAAAGCAAGAGGTTCCGCGACACACAGGCTGCACTGCTCATGCAGCCTGTGTGTCCCAGGCGTCAGGGAGTCTTTAGATGTTTCACTTCGAGCAGTGGACTGAATTTAATTTTAGATGACTTTTGTTCTCATGTTGTTGTAAGGGGGTGTAGAGGACTGCTTGTCCCCAGCATCAGCACCGTAGCTGCAGTTTGAAGCTTTTATTATGTGCCACCAATTAATGAATCAAAGAAGATTTGCTTATAGTTTGTGTCCCTGATACAACCACACACTGGCTCTAACTGCCTTGCTCCAGGGCACTTCAGCAGTGTGCAGTGAGGGAGGGAGAACTTCATGGAGGGTTGGTGAGAGCTGTTGGGACTAAACCAAACTAACTCTGAGCTGAAAGCTACAAACAGATTGAGCTGTTGATTCTCAGTGGGATAAGCAGGACTAGCAAAGCTTTACCACTACAGGAAGTCATCTGATTCTCTGTTCACATTCAAATATCACTTAATGGACATTTAGCTTGTATTTGTCTCTGTGTAGATAGACGTAATGTGAGCTCATTCTTCGTGATTCCTTCACAGAGCGGACCAGGAGAGCTCAGAGGATCCCAGTGGTCAGTCTGCCCAGCAGCATCAAACACACCTGGACTCCATACTTAAGGTCTGTACATGTACAACAATTACTTTTACATCTATTCTGTTCACAATCATCTCCATGCTGCACTTTGTAGACCAGTAGATTGTCTCTCCAACATGGATCTGATGTTTGCTACATGATTTTAGTTTGATTGTCATTCATATAGTATTCTGTTCCAGCTGCTGGAGGAGAACATCATCACTTTTGTGAAGAACGAGCTGAAGAAGATGCAGAAGGGTCTGAGTTCAGATTACCCAGAATGCTTAGAGAGTCAGAATCAGGATGAGGAGGTGTTGGATGATGAGGAGGAAGAGCAGAGGAGGAGCAGCAGAGACGCATTTCTGAAGATCACGCTGCACTTCCTGAGGAGAATGAAGCAGGAGGAGCTGGCTGACCGTCTGCAGAACAGTAAGAAGGTTTCTATAAAAATTTAACTGGATAAATGAGATATTTACTGATGTCTCAAACGATGGAGGAAAACAAATTCATATAAGAATTCTTTAAATTGTCATTTTCTTTATTAATTATCAATAATCATTGATCCTATTTCTTGTGTGGTCACTCAGAAACTCCTGCTCCAGTTGGTCAACGTGAACTCAAATCCAAGCTGAAGGAGAAATTCCAGAGTGTGTTTGAGGGGATTGCTAAAGAAGGAAACCCAACCCTTCTGAATCAGATCTTCACAGAGCTCTACATCACAGAGGGAGGGACTGCAGAGGTCAATGATGAACATGAGATCAGACAGATTGAAACAGCATCCAGGAAACCAGACAGACCAGAAATAACAATCAGACATGAAGAGATCTTTAAAGTCTCACCTGGGAGAGATAAACCAATCAGAACAGTGATGACAAAGGGAGTGGCTGGCATTGGGAAAACAGTCTTAACACAGAAGTTCACTCTGGACTGGGCTGAAGACAAAGCCAACCAGGACATACACTTCACATTTCCATTCACTTTCAGAGAGCTGAATATGCTAAAAGAAAAAAAGTACAGCTTGGTGGAACTTGTTCATCACTTCTTTACTGAAACCAAAGAAGCAGGGATCTGCAAGTTTGAAGAGTTCCAGGTTGTGTTCATCTTTGATGGTCTGGATGAGTGTCGACTTCCTCTGGACTTCCGCAACAATGAGATCCTGACTGATGTTACAGAATCAACCTCAGTTGATGTGCTGCTGACAAACCTCATCAGGGGGAAACTGCTTCCCTCTGCTCACCTCTGGATAACCTCACGACCTGCAGCAGCCAATCAGATCCCTCCTGAGTGTGTCAGCATGGTCACAGAGGTCAGAGGGTTCATTGACCCACAGAAGGAGGAGTACTTCAGGAAGAGATTCAGAGATGAGAAGCAGGCCAGGACAATCATCTCTCACATTAAGAAATCACGAAGCCTCCACATCATGTGCCACATGCCAGTCTTCTGCTGGATTACTGCTACAGTTCTGGAGGATGTGTTGAAAAGCGGAGAGCGAGCAGAGCTGCCCAAGACCCTGACTGAGATGTACATCCACTTCTTGGTGGTTCAGGCCAAACTGAAGAATGTCAAGTATGATGGAGGAGCTCAGACAGATCCACACTGGAGTCCAGAGAGCAGGACGATGATTGAGTCTCTGGGGAAACTGGCTTTTGAACAGCTACAGAAAGGCAACCTGATCTTCTATGAATTAGACCTGACAGAGTGTGGCATCGATATCAGAGCAGCCTCAGTGTACTCAGGAGTGTTCACACAGATCTTTAAAGAGGAAAGAGGGCTGTGGCAGGACAAGATGTTCTGCTTCGTCCATCTGAGCGTTCAGGAGTTTCTGGCTGCTCTTCATGTCCATCTGACATTCATCAACTCTGGAGTGAATTTGCTGTTGAAAGAACAATCAACCTCCCAGAAGTATGAAACTAAACAAGAATCTGCAATGACACAACTGTACCAGATTGCTGTGGACGAGGCCTTACAGAGTCCAAATGGACACCTAGACTTGTTTCTCCGTTTCCTCCTGGGTCTGTCCTTGCAGACCAATCAGATTCTCCTACGAGGCCTGCTTACACAGAAAGAAAGTAGCTCACAGATCAATCAGGAAACAGTCAAGTACATCAAGAAGAAGATCAGTGAGAATCTGTCTGCAGAGAGAAGCATAAATCTGTTCCACTGTCTGAATGAACTAAATGATTGTTCTCTAGTTGTGGAGATCCAACAGTACCTGAGATCAGGAAGTCTCTCCACAGATAAATTGTCTCCTGCTCAGTGGTCAGCTCTGGTGTTCATCTTACTGACATCAGAAAAAGATCTGGATGTGTTTGACCTGAAGAAATACTCTGCTTCAGAAGAGGCTCTTCTGAGGCTGCTGCCAGTGGTCAAAGCTTCCAACAAAGCTCTGTAAGTACAAAGACAGTTAGATTTATTATTTAAATATGCTGTTATATTTTCAACAGGACAGAAAAATGAATAACGTCTTATTTGTCTGTTTTGTTTTCCTCTCCAGGCTGACTGACTGTAACCTCTCAGAGGGAGGCTGTGCAGCTCTGTCCTCAGTTCTCAGCTCCCAGTCCTCTAGTGTGAGAGAGCTTGATTTGAGTAACAACAACCTGCAGGATTCAGGAGTGAAGCTGTTGTCTGCTGGACTGGGGAGTCCAAACTGTACACTGGAAATTCTCAGGTCAGGATTCATAATCTTGTTCAACAGATGACCATTTACTGTATAATCCGAATGATATTAGAGGACAAACATTGAACCTGTGTAGGATTGTCTCTGCCAATATGATTTGTCCAATCACTTTTTACTAAAATTCAGTAGTAGAGAATTAATTTCCATGCAGATTTTTATTGTTTTCTTTTTTGCTTTTGTTGTTGACTTATTTGATACCACAGATGATTTTACAGTTCTTCTAAATTTGTCTGAAAAACTGTTGTACCTGTGCAGTCAAGTATTCACAGGGGGTTCCTCAATCACCTGTATTAGGCTGTAGAGCAGACGAGTCTGTGCGGTGGATACTTTGATAAACCATTGTGTAGTCACATTTTATGGCAGGAGGCTCCTTGATTTTGTGTAGTTTAAAATGTTTTCAACATACCAAACCTGAAAAGTGCACACAGCACTCTGCTAAAAGTGCATCTTTATTCTTCCTTTTGGCAAAATCTTCACTCCTTATGAACACATTTGAATGTTTTTAACATTTAGATTACAATGACGATGTAAAAATATGCTGCTGAGTCAACCCTCTGACTTTTCCCATCTGGCTGGATGCTCAACTTTCTCAACTAGTTAGTTATTTAGTTTGGAGACAGTTTGTTGTTGTATCTGACTGCACACAGCAGTACTCTCAGACTATCGGACATGTGTATTGTTTTGTGTGTGTTCAGTCTGGCAGGATGTCTGATCACAGAGGAAGGCTGTGCTTCTCTGGCCTCAGCTCTGAGCTCCAACTCCTCCCATCTCAGAGAGCTTGACCTGAGCTATAATCATCCAGGAGACAAAGGAGAGAAGCTACTGTTTGCTGGACTGGACGATCCACACTGGAGACTAGACACTCTCAGGTATGTAGAGACAATGTCTGATAGAGGAAGAAGAGCTGGAAACATTTTCTCTGTCAGAGCTGATCACAGATCTCAACTGAATCTTTGAGTTTTTGTTATTTCTAACTGAAGTTTCCTGTAAATGTTGAAACCTGATTAGACTCAGGCAGGGTTTCTGAAGGATTGGGATACTACATTCAGATTGGATAAAAATCTATCAAAGCCCAACGCCACATTTGAACAGAATAATAAAAGAGTAGACTAGAGTGATGTAACATCCGTGTTTGCATGCTGAAAGAGAACATGCAGCTCTGACCAACCTCCTCCTTTCAGGCTGCAGCCTGCTGGAGTCCGTTGGTTGAAACCAGGTCTGAGGAAGTGTAAGTGTGTTTTTCATTTCATTAATGAAAACAAAGCAAATTTGACATCACTCATTCTCATCCTACTGAGGATGAAGATGATGTCATCATCAAACAGATGATAGATCAATAAGTGCAGCTGCATTGTGTCTTGTTCTCTCCATAAGATTTCTGTGATCTCACACTGGATCCAAACACAGCAAACAGAGAGCTCAAACTGTCTGACAACAACAGGAAGGTGACACATTTGGAGGAGGAGGAGCAGTCATATCCTGATCATCCAGACAGATTTGATTACTGGCCTCAGCTGCTTTGTAGAGATGTTCTGACTGGTCGCTGTTACTGGGAGGTTGAGTGGAGAGGATGGGTTTATATATCAGTGAGTTACAGAGGAATCAGCAGGAGAGGAAACAGTATTGACTGCAGGTTTGGAATGAATGATCAGTCCTGGAGTCTGTACTGCTGTGATGATGGTTACTATGTCTGGCACAACAACACAGGTACATCCACCTCTTCCTCTTCCACCTCCTCCTCCTCCTCCTCCTCCTCCTCCTCCTCTTCCTCCTCTGTCTCTAACAAAGTAGCAGTGTATGTGGACTGTCCTGCTGGCACTCTGTCCTTCTACAGAGTCTCCTCTGACACACTGATCCACCTTCACACCATCAACACCACATTCACTCAACCTCTTTATGCTGGATTTGGGTTTAGGTCAGGTTGGTCTGGTAACTCAGCTTTTCTGTGTTCTCAGTAGATATACTGTGCATACCAGTATGTAATATCAACATACTTTGAATCAGCAGAATAAAGAAATGACACTAAGACTCATCAGATGAATACCATGTAACCACAATGTCCCTGGCTAGATTCTGTTGGAGGAACTTTGTTGCATGTCATACTCCTCTCTCTGTTTCCATGCTTCCTGTCTGCATCTCCACTGTTAATTATGAATCTATAAAACAAAATGCCAAAACATCTATTTTATTATTATATTAGATTGATAATGATAGATTGATCAACCTGATACTGATTTATATACAGATTCATTTTTAAGATATATAAATAAATGATGGATTATCAAATTGCCAAAGTGATCATAACAATATTGGGCATTGCTTTGAATTTCTGAACTGTACCACAAATTGTTGCTGTCTGTCTGTAAATAAAGATTTCCTATCTTTAACTCATCGTTGTTATTTCTGGTACTGATCTTGCTAATATTGATACTGATCCGGACAGAAATGATCGGACAGTATGTGCAAGACTTGAAAGTTGACTTGTGACTTCTCATGTTGGCTCCATCTGGTGGGAGGATGAAGAGTGACAGTGAGCTAACAGCCTCCATGTATTGGAAACAAGCAGGTAGTTCCAGGTCTGAAAAGTGAAGCCAATGCGAAAGAGCCTTAAACCTGCATTCTCTCTAATGGCCATCAGGGGGTGACTCCACTGGCTCCAAAAAGAAGTCTGTTTGTATGGTGGTAGTCAATAAGAAAATTACCCTACTTCTCACTTGATTTATTACCTTTCTTAATGACTTAATGATCTCAATCCCTAGTTTCAAGTCTTCTTCAATACAGCATGATGTTCATTTTGTAAATTATGGTCCCATTTAATTTAAATTTGATATTAAAGCAGAGTGTGCTTTACGTTATGGCTACCTTGTGATTGACAAGTTACTACCACGGTGACAACGTTGGTTAGATAATGTAAACATGGCATAATCCCAGATTCACAGAGTATAAGCATAGCTGTAGCAGTCACTTTTTCAGTGTGTTTTCAGTTCATGAAGTTAGTTGTAACGTTTTCGTCACCTGAAAAAGTCATGTTCAGCATTTGGTTGTACTAAAAGACCATCTAAGGAGTCGGATGTTCAGTTTTAATGGTTTCAAGCCTGTTTTTTGCTAGCAAAAATTAGCATTAGCATTATCACAGATGACCGTAAATGCATCGTGCTAACCAATCTAGCAGCTAGCATTACGGTCAGCTCCACCCTCTTGTCCAAATATGGTCACCTCTAATCACTTCAGGGTCAAAATGCCAAACTCAAGGCTTCAAAATGCAAGTCCACCAACCAATGGGTGACATGGCTGTCCATTATTTTATACAGTCTATGGTTGAAAATATTGTTGAAATACCTTTACTCTGTTTGCATGTCCCTCTTTGTATTTTGAATAACATGATGTTTGGCTTTAATTTGACTTCCATGACAGTAAAAGTAAGAGCAGATGCTTACAATGCTGCATTCATCTCTTCCTCAGTTTTCATTGTTTCTTCAAATGAGTGAAACAGCGCCCCTCTTGATTGTAACAGCTGGTAAGTGTCAGTCTGTCTGTGTGGTCAAAGACGGTACTGCCCTCCTACAATTGAGACAGTCATGTGGAGTCTATTAAAGGGAAGCCTGCTGATGAAAACAACAGGAAGTAAGTGATATTCATACTGACATTATTAGACAAATCAACACTGCTGTTCACATTGATGCTAGCAGATATGATCATGTTTTTTAGTTGATTTGAGGTACCATGCCTGATCCTTCAGAGAGAAATTGCCAGAAAGTTTTTGAATGTTGAAAGAATTTTGCTAACATCACTTCATATACAGACGAGTGCATCATGGCTATTACATTTCTACTGCATAGCATGGTTAACACTCAATGAATTGTCTTTCTTTAGGAACTGCTTCTCTTCAGTTGTCATTTTAAACCAAAACTACTGGATGTGCATGCTGTTGATTGGTTGATTTTGTTCCAGGTAACTTACTGAATGTAACAATCTTTACTGTATTGAACCACACTGGGTCGGTCAGATGTTTAACTTCTCACCAGCTCATTTCAAATTTTTCACCGTCTTGTAAAATCACAAACTCTGAGATTTGAACCTGCAGCTAATTGTATTAAAGCTCTCACTGAGGTAAACAGTGGTTGTTAAATAACTTACAAGTTGCATTGTGGATAATGTGGGCATCAGGTTTTGAAAAGGAAGAAGAATTTGTGGAATAAAAAAGATGTTATCTTTTTCTGCTGCATTAATTGCTACAAAAAATTTAAATATGAATCCACAGAGTGCAGTTGTCTTTCAGATTTTATTGTAATATTCAGTCAATCATTTGCAAATGGACCTCTGAGCTTGTTGGACTGAGAGATACTGTATGAAGTTCAGTTATCATATTTATGCATACAGATGCATGCGTCACAAAACATCCCACATTTATCAAACTAACAGTTGTCTTTTAATCAATACACAGTATTCCTTCTTTCCATTCATAGCTCTATCTATTGTCATACCTTAAGGGGTTTCTTTCTCTGCCTCTATCTGCTGAGAATTAAAAGTTGAAGGCTGAATCCCACAGCTTGCTTTTGTTAACTTATCCACACCTGTTGGGAACCAGCAGTGGAACATTTTCACACAAGAAGCAGAAAGGACAGAGTATTATACTGTGCACCTAGCCCTAAGACAGAATAATATAAGCCAGTGCACATAATCATTAACATAAGAGTATAAATTTCCATTACAATTCCCCATTTTAGCATTCCGTGCTAACTTAAACCTTTAGAATATCTACCCTATTTACTGTGGGCTCCATCTGACCCAACAATATTCCACAATATTTTAAGCAGATCTGAATTCAGTTCCATACACTTGAAACACAATTATGTTGATCAATTTAGCTCAGGTCTTCTGGTTATAGTGATGTTAGTTCTCAGATATTAGCATGAAAAACAATACCTGCTGATTAAACTTAATACTGGCATTTTAAGGCCTACAATCAATGTTAAGTAAAAATTTGAAAACAGTAAGAATGATAACACTTTAATGCATAGTTTAAATCAAAATATTAAATCACTGTTACATATTTTTTATCATGATCTTTTCTCCAAAGTAATATTGCAAAATGCTGTCTTTCGCTAATATTGTTATGTAGATCAGAGCAGGTAGACCCAAATGCAGGAGACTGCAGGCAGAGCAAGGCTGAAGATTAACGTCTTTACTTTAGGCTCATGCAGACAAAACAAAGCTGGCAGAGCAAAACAGAAAACAAACCAAAGAATTCAACAAAACTGAATTGAAAACCTGGACTTAAATACAAACTAAACTGATGAGGGGATGAGGTGCAGGTGGAACCGGAGAACAAAAAGGAGCTGATTGGTTGGGAAGTCACAGGGAGCAGGGCAGGGCTAATGAGGTTTAATGCAGGACAGGTGCTGAGCACAGGCAGACAGACAGGAAACACAGAGTGAACAGAAAACACAATACAGTGGAAACCACTTATAATGATCATGGTTACAGTGAGCAACCACTTACATTGATTGGGACAGAATCAGCGAAACTGCCTGTTGCATTACTTTATATTCATGTAAAAAATATACAAATGTCTATTAGATGGTAATCTGCATGAGAAATAAAGAAAAAGTAAAATAATCGGTTATAATAATTATCTGCTTATAGTGATCAATTTGACCCGGACAGAAGTAATAACTATAAAAGGTTTCCACTATAAATCTTCCAAAGCTATGGTTGTGGTTGTCTCATCTCCCTGGGCAAAAGCTTCTGAAGTTTTTGGGGATGCACTGAATGCTATTTGGATCATGGTGACAAGTTTTCAAACACACCAGGAATAAACCCATATGCACAACTCACAGACAATTCAGGGTTTCAAAAAATCTTTACTGAGTAGGCAGGTTTGGTACACAGGCAGTCAGTCAGCGGAGGTAACCAAAACATAAAGGGCAAGACAGAAGCTAGGTCAAAAATCAGATCCAGAGTCAGAAAAACACAAGGAGGCTATCACTAGTATGGACTAGGCTGGAATGCTTGCAGCTGAGGGCTAAGACGAACTGGCACAGGGAGCAGGGAGCATGCAGACTAAATACATAAGGAGAAGGGTAACTAGACGCAGATGGACGACATTAGAGGATAATGACGATGACAGGAATGGGAAACACACAAGAGCAGAAAGAAGATCTGAAAGAAGAGGGGAGTTAGACACCAAAGTGAAACAGGAAATGCAGAAATGAATATTGGGAAATACAAAAACATGACCTTTAGATAGGACGAGACATGACACATGGTGTTATTCAGATTAAATTTGGTTATCCGAAATAAGTAATAATTGATTATTAAAGGATAATTAATTCACTGATTGAGTGTCATAATTGATTCATCCAAAATTCTGGTATCCCAATTAATAATTATATTAACAAAATAGAGGGTGAAATCTGGTCAAATGATTAATGCTCAAATTCAGTCATAACCTGGGTGTGAACTACAGGGGAGCTAGGGGGAGCTTGGCTCCTCTTAATAAGACATGAGCTCCCCTGAAAACATGATTTGTGAAATTTTGGGGCTCTCTAAAATATTGGCAATATGCTATTTTTGCCATGCATTTCTATTTTTCTGCATCGTCATCATCATGGATCATGTATAAAATTAGATAGAAGATACCAGCATGCATGCTATTCTTGCCATCACCATCAAAGCGTGGCTGCGCAATGTCATAAACTCAACTTACTTTAACCCAAGGAACTCATGAAATTATAATTCCATTTATGGTGTCATGCCTGTCTTGTACAGCTTCTAGTTCTTGCATTTAGTTCCCTTTTGCAATGTTCACTTCTTTAGAATCGAGGTCACCATGTAACATGCACTTCAGCTTTTCTATTTCTTCTTTCCTAACAGATGAGACACTTATTTTGTCTACAAAAACAAGGTGTGAGACATTTCAGTGAGCCATCTTACTTAAAACAGAACAATGTGGTTATAGCATATAAAAGGTCATAGATAAGGTCAAAAGTGCATCATGTTCTTTTAAAGGCAAAACTGATCAGTTGAATACACTTCTACACTGCATTAATGATCATCAAATTATTAATACAATGATATAGTAATTTCTCCATCAGTGCACTTCTAATATCATTTTTTCCTCTACATGGT
Source organism: Thunnus albacares (assembly GCF_914725855.1). NCBI lineage: Eukaryota > Metazoa > Chordata > Actinopteri > Scombriformes > Scombridae > Thunnus > Thunnus albacares. Next base: position 19,164,459 of record NC_058129.1, read on the forward strand.
GAAGTCATGTGGAAAAAGGGGAACACCAAAAGGAGAAACTACAATATAATATGGCTGACTCGACCACGTGGGGTGGGTGACGTCATGTGTGGGTAGGAGTGAGGAGACACACAAAGGAACTGATGAATCAGACTGGAGAATTGGAAACACCGATCTGAGTTGAGCATGAACTGAGGGTGCCCACTCTGTGTGTGTGTAGGTTAGTAAGGGCAAGAGAGAGAAATGCATGCAAAGTCTAAATGGGTGAAATCACTACAAAAGTAGAGCTGAATCAACAGTCAGATCAGCTGAAACAACACAGCTTCACAAGTGGAGCTCTAAAAAAGCGTTTAACAACACAACATAAGCATGTAGCCCTCAAGTATAACATGCAGCATCTAACATCAAAGCATCAACGTTTAGCATCAAACAACATACTCTCTCACAACTAAGTCTGCCCAGATGTCAACCCAAGTTGCAACCAAGTTGCTCTAATAAGTGATAAGATGTGTGTTTCATCCATCTTTTTTCAATGAACCATGTCGCACGGGTCCAGCCATGTGGCAGAGTTTGGGAGCCCCATTTTCGTAAGCTAGTCAGTGGAGTCAGGGTTCACCTCTGTCCTGTCCATGTGTGCAGCTGTAGAGTGAGAAGCAGAGATATCATCGACATCGGAAGAATAAAAGGGACTTGATCATCTGCGTGGCTTGCAGTAAAGTTAACTGGTTATAAACTAGTAATTACTTGAGTACTGAACAAAGCTTAAGTTGAATCTTACTCTAAATTGTGACCAAGTGGTTAGGTTGAGAAAACATTTTTTCTTTGTTCTTTTGTTCTTGTCTGATCAGCTTGTCTCTTTCAGCCTTGCAGCTTGTCACAGGATGATGTCACAGGTCACAGGTGACAGTGGCCAGTGACTGTGGCCACCTGGCCTGGTTCAAACACTCTTTCCTGAAGTCCTTTATCACCACCCAGTCCCTGGGCTCAAGGTTGTGTAGGCTGCCAGGTCTTTCTTGAGGTAGGGCTGCTTTCACCTGTGTGTGGATAGCACTAAGAGCAGAGTACAAGTTTACACATGATCTCAAAATCTCATCAGTACATTCCTCTGTGCCAGGGAGCTGTCAAAGACACAAGTTAGCTGTTCAAACACCTGCCTACATTGGTCTGCCAAATAGGATTTCAAAAGGACTGAGATTATTTCTGGGTCATATGTGTGCCTTCATTTATGTTAACGCCAGGGGGAGAGCCTTTATCCAGCTCAGCCCTGTATCAGCACAACATTTGGTCAGTTTGTTTTTGAGAGTGCCATTTTCTCTCTACTGCCCCTCCACTCTGTGGGTGGAAGGCACAGACTTGATTAGGTCAATTTCCAGATAGCAAAATGATTGCTTTATTTACAAAATATGTGCCATTATTACTGCTGATTTTTCTTGGAATCCCAAACCTAGGTATTATTTCTCTTATCAACATCTTTGCTACAGCACTAGCATCCATGTTACTATGACTAGACAGTATTTCTTCTCCTTGCCTTGACTCAGTTCAATAAAATCCATTTGTAGGTGATAAAAAAATTCATCTGGTCTGGGATGTGCACTTTGTGGCATTTGTTGTCCCCTGCCAGCATTGTTTTTGGCACAGATTAGACATCTTTCACAAATTTCTTCTGAGTAATTTGAGAAGCCTTTTGTGTAATCTGTTTACTTCTGTCGGCATTCCCCACTTTGACATGTAGTCCACACCATGTGTCAATTTTGCATAAAAGGGAAAGAGATATTTATGTTGACATGAGTTACCATTTACCACTGATGTGTTCAATCTGGTGTTGCTCTGTCCTGTAAATCTTTAAGATCACCTGTTGGTGTTTCAGGTGTAGGGGTATTTGTGCTCAGCATCACTACATCTGCTCATGCATCTCCTGTTGAGATAGAGTCTGTTATATTTGTTGTGTTGTTTGTGTGCGTCATGTACCACCCCATAGCATACCAGCTATCTGTGTAGATAGTAGCGGTTTTCTCCTTAGCCAATTTGCATGCTTCTGTGAGTGCTTTTAGTCCTGCGGCTTGTGCAGAAAAGTGAGTGGGCAGTGTATGGGTTCCACTTTCAGTGTATCATGTTGTGTTACTACTGCATAACCTGCTCTTTTTACCCCAGTGTTGTGATCTATGGATGCTGAGCTGCCCACAAACAACTCCAACTCAGTGTTAAGCAGTGGTGTACCTTTGAGGTCAGGCCTTGGACTGCACACCTGGTTTATTGCTGCCACACAATTGTGGGCCTCTCCTCTCAAAACATCCTTGAGTGAGGATTGGCCTGCCGAGTCCCTAAATCAGACACAACCGCGCTTTATCAAGTATCGCTTCAGTTGTACCTCTGTGTAACAATATGAGATTACACACTCAGATTGTGATCATGTATGTGGTTGAAATACTTTTTGAAAGTAATTTTAGTTTGACAAGCTATTGTTTTGTGAGTAGTTAAGATATAGTTTAACTTTTTGGATTACCTGCATGTAAAATACCAAGCATTAACTAACATTCATATTATAAATCAACAACATTAGGTAAATGTTACATTTCTGGAACTACTGTTTCCTGATACGAGGCTAAACATGAGTTTCTGAGCAGCTTTTTTCAATTCTGGTTTAAAATTTGAGAGCAGCAAAATGATCAGATTTGAACTGATGAAAAGAATTACCTGTACTGAAGTACTGATGTGACTGTGATTGCACATGAGTCTTCTCACTGAGTAAAAACAGGTGATCATCATTAAACTCCTCAGCTGTGATTGATTCACTGACTGTTGGACATGGGCGGAGGTTTCCTTTCAACTTAGGGGAGGGAGGGTCACATTAAAATTTCCCCTGGGAACTTTTAAACATCAAACACTTTATTTCCTGCATTCAGGTGAATTTTTATGCAACGCTTTGTCCTTTTTCTATATCAATTAGTGGTGGAAATGTCTTTATTTATGTAAAGGAAAACAAAGTTCAGGCAGCAGGTGACAATTCAGAATATAATGGAATATAATGCAGTAAGGCTCTCAGGCATTCTTTCAAATATTTATTCTCCTGCAGATCAACTTCTCTCATTTCATATTATCCCTGCTGAGTCAACACACATACAGGCATGATTTACTCTTCTGTCCTCTTCTGTGTCTTTTGTTTGGGGAAGTAACCTCTTTAAATGTGCATGTGGCACCTATTTACTTTATCTATGATAAATGAATTCATTTTAAGTAATTTACAAACCCCTGGACTTTAATAGCTCATATGTGTTTCAGCAAAATTTCTGCTCATGTTCAAAACTTTCTGCACATTGAAAACAACACTGTGTGTGTGTGTGTGTGTGTGTGTGTGTGTGTGTGTATGATTCAGTGGTTGTATTAGCTCATAATTCATATTCATATTTTGGGAGTAATAAATCCAGTGCATGTTGTTATTGGGGGTGATGTGTGTCCCCTGAAATCTACACCTGTGCTGCTGGAGGAAGAAACTGTTGTGATGATGTTCATTCAACACATTTTGAGCTGAACTAAAGGAACTGATGTTATTTCCACCTCTGGTCTGTAGTAGCTGAAGAGGCAGCAGCTTGCTGTTACCATTGGTTTTTTCCTCACGTTTGTTTCTCTGTTTCGTTTACATTTTTGTTTCTATAGTCACGTGAACATAGAACATGAAACATAGAACTAAGGTATTTCCCTTCATTTGAAAAATTGTCCTGGAAATGATCAAAAATGCTGCGAAACAGATTTCGTGAGGGCAAAAAAAGCCCTGCTGATGACCCATATTTAAGCTTAATTGAACAATTGGCTTCACAGAGTTTTAATTACATTACAGAAGAAATCTCCAAAGCTGAATTTCCTCAGCAAATGATAAAGAAAATAATGCTCAACAGTATCGAAAGCCTTAAAGAAGTCTGAGAAGAATTAAAAACTGTTTAATTAAATGTGAATAATCAAGTAAATCTAAAACTAGTCTAAAAATATGAGATTAGAAAGATTAGAAAACACTCCTGAGTGTCGTTCAGGAGTCTCATGGTCAAACTGTGTATCTGGACTGGTTACAATCACAACAAATAGTGATGACAGATTTTATTTGTAGGAGCTTTTTTTAAGAAACTAAAGATCTAAAGAAACGCACTGAAGCTTCTTTCTACATTTTGTTATAAATCTACAAACTTTCCTCTGACTGGACTACAGAACATTCTGCGTCTTTAAGTTAATTTATTGACAGTTTTGTGTTGGAGCAGCTGACAGCAGCTGGTTTATTAAAAATGTCTGAGTGTGTTTATTAATGAACGATGATCAGCTGTTTCCCAGCAGGACGTGTTCATGTGTCGCTGCTGTGAAATCTTCCCCCGCAGCCTCTCCACATCTCTGCTTGTCTCATCATCTCGTCCTCTCTCAGGCTTCGTTCTCGCCGCGACGCTTCCTGCTGACAGTTCACATTTAAAACCCAACAGGAAAAGCTTTCTGTTCAAAACTTTTTCTGTTTTTTGAATCATAGACGCGTCAGATGATCCAGATTTTAAAGATCATGTGACATTTCTGTTTCCACTCAACAGCTTTGATTCACTTTTGTTTTGAATAAATTCATTTGATTATTTCAGCTACATGATTAAAACGTTTCTTGTTTTATTTGCAGCAAGAGAAAAGAAAGGAGATGATTTCTAACAATATTAGCTTTGTAAACGCAGAGCAGCTCAGAAAACAGGAGGCCTCATGAAATATAAAAACACCAACATGTGTGTTTGATATCTAGAAAAATACAGATTAAGTATCAACTTCCAGCTCGCTCTGATTTGTAAAAACATGACAACGGTTTTTTTTTGTTTTTGTTTTGTGAAACTAAAAAATTTCACTTTTCTGTCCCGCAGTCAGACAATCGATCGCTGTCACGTCACACTGGACCAGACTTTCTTCTTTTTATGATCAATGTAATGATGATATGAAGATTAAAAAAATCTTCATATCATCATAAAATCCTCAAAGTGTTAAAATTAGAAACTAAAAAGTGACAAAAAAGAGAAAAGAAATAAAGTCCAGCTTCTCTCTGCAGGTCAACTAACAAAACTAAGAGCTGAACTTTCTGAACATTTGAAGTCAGAATCAAAGAAAACAGTAAAAGTCAATCATGACATTGATTACTGATCAGTCATTACCTGCAGCAGAGTTGCAGTCTTTGTGGACGTCCTCTCACCTCAGCTCATTCATTTGCTTCTTTCTCTGTAAGAAGTTGACAGTTGACTTGTTGTTCATGTTGAACAGTGATCAGGTACAGGAAAATATATTTCAGTTGTTTTCAACAGCTGATCGATCCATAAGAAAAAGATGTTGAGAAGCTTTTAACTGTGTGATGTTGTGTAACGTCATGGAAACAGGATATCATGTCATACTGCAGCGAGCTGAGATGTGCTGTGATGTTGATATTTATCTTCAAATAAATCCTCATTCAACATCTTCTCTGCCTCCTGGACTCAATATAAACAGAAAAACAAAAGATACACAATTCTTATCATTAATCAATAAACATGTGGGTCCTTCCATATCCAACCCCCTCCAATCCAATTTACAGATTTAACCCAACTCTTCACCAGTGCCCAGGCACAGGCAACATGCACTGACAGAAGAAGTTTTTAGCTTAGGTCAGAAAAGACAAAAAAAATCAAATAAGATAAAAATGGTTTATTTATTTTTTGTAGTGACGTGGCGTCCATGTTTCGGCGTATTCCATAAGCTTCCTTCTCCTACTTAATCATTTCTATTTCTTCAGTGATCTATTCTTTGTGTATTTAAAGCAATCAAGTTATTCATGATTACTTTCTTTGTGACCAGACATGATGAGAGAAAGATCTTCTTATTCTTTGAAGATACGCCACTGAAGTTATGCAGATGTCCCAGTATACATGACTGTAGTGTGAGTGGAATAACTATATCAGTGTGGATTATCGCTGATTTTGTTGTTCCAAACCACAGATCTTTCATTTTATTGCAGAGTTCCTTCAGCTGCACCACATTTTATACACTTACTGTATACTTTATACAGCTGTGACAGCGTATAATAGAATCTGTTTAGTTTTTTAAATTGCCTTAGTTTGTATTTGTACAATAGAACAGCTGCATTGTGTTTTTTCATTTATCATCCCAGGAAATATCATCCTCTAGTTCATGGAGAACTCTGATCTATTTCATTGCACAAGTCTTAAACTGATTGTTGGTGCTTTCATTTAATATTGTGTAAAACATTTTAACTATTTTCATTGAACAAGTTGATTTAAAAAAAGTATGTTTTCAAATGTGTGTGTCAGTGTTCTTTGTTTATGGGGATATTCTTTTTAATAGAATGCAGTTAAGTGATGTAATATAAGTATTCACTTTTTGGGATATTATGTTCAATGATTAATTCATCAAAGGTTTTAACAGTTATTATAAAATATGTGATACAGTTTAATGATTCCATTATTGACCTTGTTGTTTACTGTTATATTTGAGTTCTGTGTTAATTCCAGGATCTTTGTACATGATTTTAAGATGTTAAATGACGCTCCAGTTGAGCTTCACATGATTTCCTTTGGAAATATTTTCATAAAATACAGACATTTCATGTCAATGTTTAAGCTTTGTAAAATATTTTCTTCAGTGTGTTTCCAATCTTTGCTCACAGAGGGATCAAATACCTCACTGACAACCACAGACAGACAGTAGTGACAGAAGTTGGGTAGCTGAAGTTCACCTTTTTGTTTGAACTGGACATCATGTCCTGTGTATATGAAAACTTTCTTGTTGTTTTGTTCTCTCTCGTTATCTTGTTCTTGTTCTGTCGTCTCATCGGTCACCATCAAAAACTGAACCCTCTGTTGGTGTTTCTATTCATCAGGTCCATGGGTTACATACCCGAGTCGGTCTACAGAGGGAAAGTGAGTCCAGGAGGTTCTAACTAGATCCTGGATCTATTGGTATCTGGCGTGTTTCTTCAGCTCCTCCACACAGCCGAAGATGTCGTGCTTCTGTCTTCTTCTGCGAAGGAAACAAAGTGTATTTCTGCTTGATATTAAAACATCTTCAGACTGTTTTTTATGATCACTGATATTGATCCTCGGTGATCAAACTAAAAAGCTCCTTTACTTCTTCTGTTGCAGGTTTTCAACATGACTCATGCTTGTAGTATTTTGAGATATTAAAAATCTCACCTTCACCTATGTTGACCCCGCCCTCCTCTCCACCTGAAACACACAAAGGAAGAAGCTCAGGGAATCTGCTGAGAGCTGAACTTTGTGATTTCTTCTTCAGGCTCTTATTTTGCTTTCAGTCCTCTCTCCCCTCTGTGTCTCTGCTGCATCAGAAAGCTGCTGGTTAGAAACTCAGTGATCTGGAAATAAGGAGGTGTGAGACTTCGTCTCGCTTTCAAACACTCTCTGCTGTAGGTCACAGAAACACGACGCTCAGAGAAAACACGGGAGAACGAGAAGAGTCAAGGTTTCATCTTCAGCACGAATCCTCAGAAAATATAGACGGCAGGAGGAATGTTTGTCTTTGAGCTGAGAATGTCAGGATGTCATCATCTCAGGCCTCAATCAGCCTGAAAGACAAATTTCTTCATTAAATAGTCTTATCATTATTTCCATTTCAGAGAATAATCATCAGCCTTATTTAACAAGTTAAATGACAATTTTTCAAATGCTGCTGTTGGTCCAACCAACATAAATAATATGTTGAGTATATTATAATTCTATATATTGAAGCACAAAAGTGTCATCCTTCCATTTAGTCTTGATTTATCTTTCTAAAGTTTAGCAGCTGCAGCATTATTTGGATTTGTAGTGATTGATAGACGTGCAGAGTGAAACTGTGCCCCCTACAGGTCAGAAGGAAGCACTGACATATGAATGAAAATGTGTTTAGTTGAAGTCATCCAGATTGAATAGTTGGAGTTTGTTTGTGTCTCAGCTGCAGGCAACAGCAGCGTGAGGACAGACAGCAGGATGAAGACGCTCAGCAGCCGACGAGTCATCATGTTTCAGCCCAACTGAAGAATCAAACACAACAACAACACGTGATCAGAGGATTTGAAACTCCTGAAACTTGTCATCATTTCTCTTCAGCGCAGCATCAGTCTTTCATTTCAAACCAGTTTGAAAATCTGGTTTACCTTCTACTTCAAGCTCCTGAAATCAAACTAACTCAAATCTGACAAAACCAAACCAAGAGCTGTTTGATACTTTTTACTTTCTATTTTTCTATTATTTATTATTATTATTATTATTATTATTATCATCATTATTATTATCATTATTATTATTATAAGAAAAGATTTGATTTGTCTTTTTGGTTGAAGATAAATGTCCAATCAGAAGCAGAGACATCCAGATATTAAAAGAACAACATAAAAGCAGCAAATATACAAAAATCCCTGAAACAAAGAAGGAAATATACAGTCAAGATTTCAACATAAATGTGGATTGTAAAGCTGCTACACAAATAAAGTTTGATTTTCCAACATGTGAAAATGTTCAGGACTGTAAAATCAGACACATGTTTATTTCTGATAAGAGTTTCTTAACGGACTGTAAAAGTCTTATTTGGTGACATTTGGAGAAAGATTTAGTTTTTCCAAACCTGCATGTTCAGCATGATGGAAATAGAAAACAGCTGTTAGTTTGGATGAAGTTTAACAGCAGGAGTCCAGATGTTTTCTTCATCTTTCAAATGAAGTGAAAAAGAGAAAAATTAGAGTTTTTCTGTGCTGAAGTAAAGTGGAGAACTGTACCTGGATCTGTAGATGTGATGGTTTCTCCTCCATGCTTGCAGCTCTGTGTGCAGTCTGTGTTTGGATGTTGAGCTGAGCTTTTTACTGTCTTTACTTTCTTTCTTATTTTCTCCTCTCTCAGCTCCTCGTCACATACCTGTTCTGACCTCTGACCAGCTGATTCTCACAGCAGAAGAAGACAAACGGACGTCTGTATTCACTTTGTGTGCAGAAAGTTAACCGACACAGGTGTTTCTCTGTTTTCTTCCTGGAGAAGAAAACACTTGCTTTTTGTCCAAAGCACATTTTCCAAATATAACTATTAATGTTGATGATTTATATCAAAATGTGACCTTTTATTCAAAGTTGAGTTGTGTGAAGGTTGTAGAAATGAGAAACTGACCCTGCGCTAAACTGTGTGTGAATAAAGCTTCTATTATTATTTATGATCCTTTTTTTTAATGGACATAACAGGTGATACTGCAGATACATTTATTTCTGCCTGAGTAACATGAACATACAAATGGTCAACTTTACTTGGTACACAAAACACAAAAACAGGAAATAAGAAACATTTCAAACAGATTGTAAACAGATTGATGATCCTGTAAATGAGCTTTCTATTGTGGATATTTAGTAAGGCGTTAAACTGTCAGCTGTTTGTCCTCTAATATTCTGTTCACATACAGCCAGAGTTGAAACAATTAGTCCATTCATTGATTATCCATCAACAGAAAATTAACACTTAATAATCATTTGAGTCATTTTGAAGCAAACATTTTCTGCTTTTAGCTTCTAAGGTGTGAAGATTTAATGCTTTTCTTTGTCTTACATGATAATAAACAGAATATTTTACTGTTGTGGACTTTAGTTCAGACAAAATGAGACATTTAAAGACGTCGCCTTTGACTCAATATTTTACACAATTTACACAATTTCCTGACTTTTATAGACAAAACCATGAATTGATGAATCTATTAATCATAATGTTTATTACAGCTCTACATGCACATCCAGTAGAGACACATAAAAACATGTCGGTTTCTGAATTGACTATATGATTAAAAAAACATCTAATTGAACAAGAACCCCGCAAAAAACAAATAAGAGTAAAAACAACAAAGAGCCTCTATAGGCCAGCGGATACTTACTGTCATTATGTGTGTTATAGTTAGTTGGCAAAACTATTCCAACATTTTTAAAAACCTTGGTCACAACTTGAGGTTTCAGTAAACTTTCAGCCGCTGGTGGTTTTCTCTCTGAGAGCTTCTGAGTTTCACTGAGACTCATAAGGATCAAACCCACGACCTCCGAACCTCCAAACAGTCCTCTAACAGACTGAGCTATCTGCTCTGAGAACATCAGCTTCTTTTTTACAGCTTTTTAAATGTCTTTATATGTGACTGACAAACAAACTGTCAGTCATGTGGAAACCATGTTGGTTTAAAAACTACATTTACAAGCAGTGAGAGATCAGGTTGGTACTAAATAACATGAGAAAGTTTCTCTACCAAGAGGAGACTCTCCCTCCTACAGAGAACACAGAGACACTGAGCAACCAGGATTGAACCAGAACCCAAACCCAGCACACAGAGGCTGAGTGAATGTGGTGTTGAAGGTGTGGAGGTGGATCAGTGTGTCAGAGGAGACTCTGTAGAAGGACAGAGTGCCAGCAGGATAGTCCACATACACTCCTACTCTGTGAGAGACAGAGGAGGAGGAGGGGATGGGTTTTCTTTCATTATTGTGCCAGACAGAATAACCACTAGAGTTCGAGCAGTCCAGAATCCAGGACTGATCATTCCACCCTACCCTGCAATCAGCACTGTCTCCTTTCCTGCTGATTCCTCTGTAAGTCACTGATATATGAACCCCTCCTCTCCACTCGACCTCCCAGTAACAGCGACCAGTCAGATAATTTCTACACAGCAGCTGAGGCCAGTGATCAAATCTGTCTGGATGATCAGGATATGACTGATCCTCCCCCACATACGTCGCTGTCCTGTTGTTGTCAGACAGTTTGAGTTTTCTGTTTACTGTGTTTGGATCCAGTGTGAGTTGACAGAAATCTGATGGAGAGAACGAGACACAATACAGCTGCAGTTATTGATATATTATCTGTTTGATGATGACATCATCTTCATCCTCAGTAGGATGTGAATGAGTGATGTCACAGTTTGAAGTTTGCTTTGTTTTCATGAATCAAATGAAAAACACACTTACGCTTCCTCAGACCTGGTGTCAACCATCGGACTCCAGCAGGCTGCAAACTGAAAGGAGGACGGGGGTCAGAGCAGCACGTTCTCTTTCAGCATCCAAACATGGACGTTACATCACTCTAGTCTACTGTTTCATTATTCTGTTCAAATGTGGATTTGGGCTTTGATAGACTTTTTTCCAGTCTGAATCCGCACAACATGGCGGTGGCACATGTAAACACAGAAGCTCAGCTCCCCTCACTCACTCACTTTTTGTTGTTTTATTTTTATTTTTCAAAGGAGGAGCAGAGGCACATACCTAGGGCTGTCGCAGATAAGGAATTCTCCCTGAGGTGATATAGGGTGGCTCAACAGCACGGTATATGGTCATATTGTCATTTTATCTAATAGGTTACAATGTGTTAAAGTTGGTGACACACTGTCCAGTAACTTGAAGTGCACAATGGGTGCTCCACAAGGGTCAGTTTTAGGTCCCCTGTTATGTAGCCTATATATTAATGATCTCCCTCAACAATGTCATGATGTAGAACTACAAATGAGACCATTGTGTACACACATGCAAAAATTGCTGAGTTAGCTGCTGCTAAGCTTACAATTGCATTGGAAAGGATCACACATTGGCTTGATCAATCATGTCTTAGTCTAAATGTAAACAAGACAAAAGGTATGTTTTTCTCCAAAACCATGGAACAACCTCCTAATGCTGATATTGTCATCAAAGGTGAAAAGATTGACATAATTACTGATTTTAAATATCTTGGTGTGACTCTGGATCCAAATAAATTGCAAACTGAACTCCTAAATAGTGCTCAAGAGACAACCGATGCCATCATCTCCTCTATGGCTCCCTACACAGTAAAGACAAGTACAGGAAAGCAGAATACAGTTCTTGTGCAAACAGTAACAGCATGGGCGGAAGGAACAGAGAGGAAGAAGAAAGTGTGTTGCCGGATGGATGAAGAAAGTCAGCGGAGCTTTGTCCTGGAGAAATAGGTAAAGGCATTGAGATTACCACTTGTGAAAAAAGAGACTTTAAAGCTTCACACCTTTGGCAGTGATACCCCAGTAACAATGGAACTCAGGGTTGTAAAATTAGTCTTGCAAAATATCAGCAACAAAGAGCAAAATATTGAGATTGAAGCTGTTGAAACACCACAAGTGAGCTCTGCCATCATGCAGGTTCCTGGAGAACAAATTCAGCTGCAGCTAGAGAAAAGGGGGCTGCAACCAGCAGATATTTCAAGCAGCAGTGATGAAGAACTGGAGCTGTCAGTATTGATAGATGTTGACTAATACTGGAAAATAATGTCTGGCAGAGTAGAAAGACTATCAGAATCCCTGGTTGCCATAGAAACCTTATTTGGCTGGACAGTGCAGGGACCAGTATACATGTCAAGCATGAGTGAAGCTTCATGCATGAAGATTGGCATTGAGAAAACCACACAGGCTTCAAACCAGGTATTTGCATTCTGGGAAATAGAGTCACTAGGCTTCTCCAGCAAAGGTGAGGAACGAGCTGACGACATTGAGGCCCAACAAAACTTTGACCAGTCAGTCAGGTACAACAAAGGGCGATATGAAGTGACGTTGCCATGGCGACAAGATGCACCAGAACTCCCAGACAATCTGAGAATTGCCCAGAAAAGATTTGAAGGGCTGAAAAGAAAACTGAAAACTGATGTGACGCTGTTCAGGAGATACAATGACATGATTGAGGGCCATCTTCAACAAGGAATATGTGAAGGTATCCCAGAGAGCAAACACACAGTAGGAACTGAGAACAGAAATGCCAAGTAGGTACTATTTGCCTCACCATGCAGTGATCAGTGAGGAAAAGTCAACAACTAAGTTCAGAGTTGTTTTCAATGCTTCACGAGGATGGCAGTCCATTTCTCAATGACTGTCTGCTCACTGGACCAAATCTAAACCCAGACCTCCTAACCATCTTAGTAAGATTCAGGCTGCATCTAGTCACATTCATGGCAGACATCACTAAGGCTTTCCTACAAATATCCATTGCTGACAAGGACAGAGATGTTTTGTTTGTTGTTTGTATGGAGCTGCTTCAGCTCCATCAGATAGTCATTCCAGGTGGTATGGAACTGAAAACCCGCAAAATGGACAAGAAGCTTCATGCGTTCAGTGATGCAAGTGAGAGAGCCTACAGTGCAGTAGCATATCTGCAAGGACAGTCAGCTGAGGAAAAAACCATGACCAGACTGATCATGTCCCAGTCAAGAGTGGCACCCATTAAGAAACTCACCCTGCCACATCTTGAGTTAAAAGGGGTTCTGCTTGCAGCAAGAATGGGGAACAGCCTGTTAATGTCACGCCCCGTCTGGATAGTTAAGTTACCTTTTTGTTTCTCCCAGTGTTCTTTGTCTTGTACTTCCTGTTTTATTTTGATACTCACCTCCTTTACTTCCTGCCCTCATGTGTTTCCCTCCTGTGTGATCTTAGTGTTCTCTTCCTTCTGTGCCGGTTCATCTTGTTCCTTGTGACAGCGTTCGAGCCTTTTTTCGTTGTGTGAGTTTCTTTGAGCCCTATAGTTTCCTGACCTGTTTTTGCCTTTTGACCTTGCCTTTTGCCTGCCAATTTGCACAACGTTGCCTGGCTGACTGATCACCTGTGTACTGACCTCATTCTGATTAAAGGACTCATTTTTGGAACTGAGTCTGTATCTGCGTTTTGAGTTCAAGCCTATGGTTCAGCATTGACAGTTAAAGGCAATGAACATGCAGCCAACCCAAATCCGCATGTGGTCAGATTCCATGATAGTCATACAGTGGATTCGCAACTCAGCACAAAGATAGAAACAGTTTGTTGCTAATAGAGTGATAGAGATACAGTCAATGACCATGCCACAAACCTGGTCACATTATAATGGGAAGCTTAACCCAGCTGATCTCACCACAAGGGGTCAGACAGCCTCAAAACTGAAAGAAGAACAACTCTGGTGGTCAGGGCCCCCATTTCTGAGTTCAGCAATGCAGCCGGAGCTATCTAATGAACAGCTCTGTGAAGAGGAGATAAAGGCTGAACCTAGGTCAAACCATGTCACAGTCCAGCTGAGTAACACAGAAAAGACATTGCAAGATCCGCTATTAAAGCTGGAGAACTACAGTAAACTAAGAACTATATTCAGAGTCACAGTCTGGATTAAATGATTCATCCACAACTCTTACTCAAGGGAATGGAGATAAGAAGAGCTGACAGCTGAGGAGCTGGCGGAAGCGGAAAGACACTGGATTTTGGAGGCACAGAATCAAGGTTTCCAGAAGGAGATGGGCAAATTGAAAGCAGGACGAGACATTCAGAAAGACTCAGAAATCAGAGACCTGAAGCTGTTTCTTGATGAAAATGGTTTAATCTATGTGGGAGGGAGGCTGCAACATTCAGACTTGAGCTTCAGTGAGCAGCATCCATGGATCTTGCCTCCCAATCACATGCTGTCTGAAATGCTGATTAAACACAGCCATGACCAATTGATGCATTCAGGTATCAGAGACACTCTAGTGCAACTAAGGGACAAGTATTGGATTATTTGAGTCAGACAGATGGTAAAAGGGATCATTGTAGCTTGCAGATTCAGAGATTCAGAGTAAAGGCCATGCAGCAGATAACAGCACCCTTGCCAAGGGATCAGATTACAGAATCACCTCCTTTTGAAACTGTCAGAGTGGACTTTGCAGGTCCTCTTTATGTTAAGACCAAGAGCTCAGTGGAAAAGGCATACATAGCATTGTTCACCTGCGCTGTGACCCATGAAAACAGGAACCCTGTGTTCAAGATTGTGTGCTGAGCCCAGTGCTTATCACGCTCTTCAACCATGACTGTACCCCCATTCACCCTTCCAATACTATAATTAAATTTGTTGATGACACGACACACCTGACTGAGTGGTGCAAGATAAACAACCTGTTCCTAAACACCACCAATATGAAGGAGATCATTGCATAGATAAAGACGCAGTGGATTGTGTGGAGAGTTCAAGTTCCAGGGAGTCTATATCACCAAACAGCTGACATGGTCTACCAACACCTCCCATCTGGTGAGGCCAAACTTTTGGTGAATTTCTTCCACAGCACCACTGGAAGCATCCTCTCTTACTGCATGACTGTGTGGTATGCCAGCTGCACAACTGTGGAGCGGAAGGATCAGCATCATGTGGTAAAGATGGCCCAGAAGATCATCAGAAATAATCTCCCAAACCTGGACAGTCTCTAGCCGCCTTCGTCAGTCAGCTAGCAGCATCAGCAGACACAACACACCCTGACATTGCCTATTTGCCTCGCTACCATCATGCAAGTGGTACAGGACGATCCAATTCCATACAAATAGAATGAGGCACCATTGTGATAAGAAGTGCATTGCATTCACCAAAGAAACAGATAGAAAGAGTTATTGGAAAAACTCTTTAGAGAAAGAAAGACTAGACAAATTCAATGAGAAGCACAAATTGCTGTCTGACAGTCAGTATGGATTCAGATCAAACAGATCAACCTCTTTGGCACTAATTGAATTAATTGAAGAAATTACTAATTGTATAGACAAATAAGTATGCAATGGGAAATTTTATAGATCTAAAAATGATTTTGATACAATTGATCACAATGTATTACTTGATAAATTCAAAAGGTATGGTATCAGAGGGGTTGTGCTGAATTGGTTGAGAAGCTATTTAAGAAACAGGCAACAATTTGTAAAGAAAGGTGAGCATAAATCATCATCATAAGTCAGCATTTCTCATGGAGTACCTCAGAGGTCAGTATTAGTCCTGATATTGCCCACTTTGTACATAAATGACATATGTAGGTATCAAAAATATTGAAATTTGTATTATTCGCGGATGACACAAATATGTTTTTGTTCTGGGGAAAATTTACAGCAGCTTTTGGAAAGAACTGAGGAAATTAAAACTGGTTTGATAAACAAATCATTAAATCTGAATAAAACAAAGATTATGTTGTTAAGAAATATAAGATTAATATTCAAGTACAAGTGATGATAGACAATGTCAATATATAAAGAATATATGAAAATAAACATCATATAAGAGTATGTGTATTTCAATCTGTGGGGTGAATTTGTGGAATGGTCTGGATGTGGAACTAAAACAAAGTACAAACATAAATCGGTTCAAGAAGATATTCAAAAAAATAATTTTAAGAGGTATATGAGGAAGATTTATGTTAACTGTTTAAGTTTTATTTTATTGACACCAGTGGATATTTGTAGTTTTTTTTATAAACAGTATATATTAGTTTATGGGTGAGTAATTAAGAATGGGATAGGAATAATAAATGTATACTTCTTCCTCCTCCTTTTAGAACATGTACTATTTATTTTTTATATTGAGTTTGTTGTAAAGGTTTTCTGTTTATTTCATTTTGTTGTTAGTCCTGTTTTATTTTTATATTTTTTGATTTTTACACATTCAAAATAAAAATTGACTGACTGACTAAAAAGCCTTGTAATTATATGGAGCTTGGCAGGTGTCATGGAGAAAAAAAACATTCTTGAGCACAGTTTAATAATTTGTGCTGTTGATATAATATTGTCTTTGGGGTGAGACACTTACAGGTTCTGTCTCTCCCAAACAAATCTCACATTATATAAGAGGAGGACAGAAAGTTATTTTACCCCTCTCCCTGTAGTTGTGTTCAGATGTTGTTTACAGAATACTGTTGTTTACAGAATACAGTATAACACCCGATCTCATAATTATGAGATAAGAAGTCAAAATGAGATACTGAAATCATTTTTATTTTTGGTGAATGAAATGTGCTTCTGTAGAGATATGTGATCAGCTCAGAGAAAATGTTTCTAGCTCTTCCTCCTCTATCAGATATTGCCCCTCCATACCTGAGAGTGTCCAGTCTCCAGTTTAGATCCTCCAGTCCAGCAGACAGCAACTTCTCTCCTGAGTCTCCTGGATGATTGTAGCTCAGGTCAAGCTCTCTCAGATGGGAGGGGTTGGAGCTCAGAGCTGAGGCCAGAGAAGCACAGCCTTCCTCTGTGATCAGACATCCTGCCAGCCTGCAAACACAAAAAACAGCACACGTCAGACAGTCTGAGAGTACTGCTGTGTGCAGTCAGATACAACATCAAACTGTCTCCAAACTAACTAACTAAAAGACGAACTGAATCATGGAGCTCCAGAAAGTTGAGCATCCAGCTAGATGGGAAAAATCACCAGCTGAAGGATGATTCAGCAGCATATTTTTACCTCATCATTGTGATCTAAATGTTAAAAAACATTCAAATGTGTATGACGGGTGAGGTTTTTGCCAAAAGGAAGAATAAAGACTTACTTTTAGCAATGGTTTGGTATGCTGAAGATTGTTTTTTTAACTACACAAAATCAAGGAGCTTCCTGCCATAAAATATGACTTCACAGTGGTTCATCAAAGTATCCACCAGACAGACTAGTCTGTTCTTCAGCCTAAAACTAGTGCTTGAGGAAGCCCCTTTGAATACTCGGCTGTCTGGGAACAGCCCAGACAGTTCCCAGACAGCCGAGGTTATTAAATCATCTGTGGTATTAAATAATTCAACAACAAAAGCAAAAACAAAATAAAACAATAAAAATCTGCGTGGAAAGCAATTCTCTTCTGCTGAAGTTGAATAAAAACTGGTTTGACAAATCATAATAGCAGAGACAATTCTACACGGATTTAATGTTTATCCTCTAATATCAATCAGATTTTACATGTTCATCTGTTGAACAGGTTGATGAATCCTGACCTGAGAGTTTCCAGTGTACAGTATGGACTCTCCAGTCCAGCAGACAGCTGCTTCAGTCCTGAATCCTGCAGGTTGTTGTTACTCATGTCCAACTCTCTCAGACTAGAGGACTGGGAGCTGAGAACTGAGGACAGAGCTGCACAGCTTCTCTCTGAGAGGTTACAGTCACTCAGTCTGAAGAGGAAATACAAAGGAAAAAATGTAAGAAGTTTTTTCTCTCCTGTTGATAAGATAGCAGAGTATTTAAGTAATGATGAATAAATCCAACTATCTGTGTACTTACAGAGCTTTGTTGGAGGCTTTGACCACTGGCAGCAGCCTCAGAAGAGCCTCCTCTGAAGCAGAGTATTTCTTCAGGTCAAACACGTCCAGATCTTTTTCTGATGACAGTAAGATGAAGACCAGAGCTGACCACTGAGCAGGAGACAGTTTTTCTGTAGAGAGACTTCCTGATCTCATGGACTGTTGGATCTCCTCCACTAGAGAATGATCCTTCAGTTCATTCAAACAGTGGAACAGATTGATGCTTCTCTCTGCAGACAGATTCTCACTGATCTTCTTCTTAATGTACTCAACTGTTTCCTGATTGGTCTGTGAGTTTCTTCCTGTCTGTATCAGCAGGCCTTGTAGGAGAATCTGATTGGTCTGCAGTGAAAGGCCAAGGAGGAAGCGGAGGAACAAGTCCAGGTGTCCATTTGGACTCTCTAAAGCCTTGTCCACAGCACTCTGGTAGAAACATGTCTCTGCAGATTCTTCTTTAGTTTCAGACTTTTGGGATGTTGTTTGTTCTTCTGTCAGCAGTTTGACTCCAGACTTGATGAATGTCAGATGGACATGAAGAGCAGCCAGAAACTCCTGAACACTCAGATGGACGAAGCAGAACACCCTGTCCTGGTACAGCCCTCTCTCCTCTTTAAAGACCTGTGTGAACACTCCTGAGTACACTGAGGCTGCTCTGATATTGATGCCACACTCTGTCAGGTCTGATTCATAGAAGATCAGGTTGCCTTTCTGTAGCTGCTCAAAGGCCAGTTTTCCCAGAGACTCAATCATCTTCCTGGTCTCTGGACTCCAGTGTGGATCTGTCTCAGCTCCTCCGTCATACTTGACATTCTTTAGTTTGGCCTGAACCACCAGGAAGTGGATGTACATCTCAGTCAGGGTCTTGGGCAGCTCTCCTCCCTCTCTGCTTTTCAACACATCCTCTAGAACTGTAGCAGTGATCCAGCAGAAGACTGGCATGTGGCACATGATGTGGAGGCTTTGTGATGTCTTGATGTGGGAGATGATTGTGCTGGCTAGCTTCTCATCTCTGAATCTCTTCCTGAAGTACTGCTCCTTCTGTGGGTCAGTGAACCCTCTGACCTCTGTCACCATGTCAACATACTCAGGAGGGATCTGATTGGCTGCTGCAGGTCGTGTGGTTATCCAGAGGTGAGCAGAGGGAAGCAGTTTCCCCTTGATGAGGTTTGTCAGCAGCACATCCACTGAAGTGGACTCTGTAACATCAGTCAGGATCTCATTGTTGTGGAAGTCCAGAGGAAGTCGACACTCATCCAGACCGTCAAAGATGAACACAACCTGGAACTCTTCAAACCTGCAGATTCCTGCTTCTTTGGTTTCAGTGAAGAAGTGATGAACAAGTTCCACCAAGCTATACTTTTCCTCTTTCAGCACATTCAGCTCTCTGAAAGTGAATGGAAATGTGAAGTGTATGTCCTTGTTGACTTTGTCTTCAGCCCAGTCCAGAGTGAACCTCTGTGTTAAGACTGTTTTCCCAATGCCAGCCACCCCCTTTGTCATCACTGTTCTGATTGGTTCATCTCTTCCAAGTGAGGCTTTAAAGATGTCTTCTTTTCTGATTGCTGTTTCTGGTCTGACTGGTTTCCTGGGTGCTGTTTCAATCTGTCTGACCTCATGTTCATTATTGACCTCTGCAGTCCCTCCCTCTATGATGTAGAGCTCTGTGTAGGTCTGAGTCAGAAGGGTTGAGTTTCCTGCTTTAGCAATCCCCTCAAACACACGCTGGAACTTCTTCTTCAGGCTAGACTTGAGGCTAAGTTGGCACATGGCAGGAGATTCTAAAAGAACAACAAGAAAAAACAACAACTTGTTGAGTGTCCTTTAAAGGAAATATGACTTCATTTCCTAAGAGAATAAACAAATAAGTAAGGTGTATTGATGCAAATATTTGGTATTCTTGCAAGGTTATGAGAACACACACTACGTACTGTTCACATTACATACTGCTGTTTTGTATATGAAACAGTAGGAAAATAAATGTTCATAATTAACCTGGATAAAAAATATACTGCTGAACTTGGTCTAGATGTTGAAAATGCCGTCTTTGGGAACTTTGCTATTACTACACTAGGTCCAATTAGCTCAATGTGTTAGATGACTTAAAAGCTCTAAAAAAAGAATTAAAATGGTTCAAGCCTGAGAAGGCCACTGAAATTTAAAGTGGCCCATGGTTTGTGGTACCTTCTGCACACTTTATATATTGGTGGTCAACTTTCAGGTCATTCTGCAAATCTGAAGATAGATCAAGAGTATAACAACTAAAAAGGCTCAGACATAAAGCCTCCGGCCAGGATGTATAATAAAGAAGGAACTTTCTGAACAGCAAAAACTTCTGGATATTGACAAATGTTTGGATTTATAACAATTCAAATTAGAGTTTAATTCAATTTGAGTCTCTCTTATTTCACCAGTCTTTATATAAATCCTCTTACTGCTCTGCAGATGGTCAGCCAGCTCCTCCTCCTTCATTCTCCTCAGGAAATGTAGTGTGATCTTCAGAAATGCCTCTCTGCTGCTCCTCCTCTGCTCCTCCTCCTCACCATCCAACACCTCCTCATCCTCCCTCTGACTCTCTAAGCATTCTGGGTAATCTGAACTCAGAACCCTCTGCATCTTCTTCAGCTCGTTCTTCACAAAAGTGACGATGTTCTCCTCCAGAAGCTGGAACAGAATACCACATGAATTACACAATCAAACAAAAATCATGAAGCAAACATCAGATCCATGTTGGACAGACTGACAATCCACTGGTCTACAAAGTGCAGCATGGAGATGACTGTGAACAGAATAGATGTAAAAGTAGTTGTTGTACATGTACAGACCATAAATATGGAGTCCAGGTGTGTTTGATCCTGCTGGGCAGACTGACCACTGGGAACCTCTGAGCTCTCCTGGTCCACTCTGTGGAGGAATCACGAAGAATGAGTTAACATAATGTCTGTCCACACACAGACAAACACAAGCTAAAGTGATATTTGGACGTAAACAGAGAATCAGATGACTCCCTGTAGTGGTAAAGCTTTACTAGTCCCGCTGATCCCACTGAGAATCAACAACTCCATCTGTTTGTAGCTTTCAGCTCAGAGTCAGTTTGGTTCAGTCCCAACAGCTCTCACCAACCCTCCATGAAGCTGTCCCTCCCTCACTGTACACAGCTGAAGTGCCCTGGAGCAAGGCAGCTAGAGCAAATGTGTGGTTGTATCAGACTGGTTGTAATGGGCAGCTGCCAGTGTGAATGTGTTTGACTGTGAGGGTGTGAACACTGCACAGAGAAGTCCATCTGACTCAGTAAAGGTTTATAAAGTTTAAATATCAGTCTAATAAAACCAAATAATTTAAATTTGCTTTCAAAAACCTCAAAAACTATCAGTTTAAATCCATACCTTTGATCAACAGGGCAATAGTTTTTCCTTGAAGTAAAAGGATGTTTTTCACTGTTTTTCCAGCTTCCTCCTAATAAACACAGGACAGATTCTGTACTGTCTGTACCCAGAAGACACTAAAACATGCACTGCTAATATGCTTGATAAAACATTTTCTAAATTGCATTTACATCATAAAAACATATTTTGCCTGTCCATCCATACTAGACTGTACATTTTCAGTGGTATTTTCAGCATTCAAATTAGAACAAACTTGAATACACTGATCTACAACTCTCAAACCTTACAGACGTGACTGTGTACTTCCTAACAGCAGCAATATTAAAAAAATCAACTTTCTGATTTCTCAGACTCTCTTTGACAGATCATTAATGTCTCATACAAAGTGACGGTCGAGCTTACCTTAACTCAAATCTCAGGAATAACCTAATCTAAAACCCAAATTAGATCACAAATTAATCAGGATGATCAATCTAAGTATCTAGGGATGTCAACAGTTAACCATTAACTGGTTAACAACCGAGAATATTTTTGCCCAATTACGCATGTTGGTCTATAGATTAATTTGCATACACACTTCACTGATGGCCAGACAGTTACTTGTTCACATCATCAGATATTCTTTTTAAATGGATAAAGTACCAGTGTAAAACTGACTTCTACACGGAGTGTTGCATTATGGGTTGTTTGTAGCATTAATGTTGCTAGACTAGTGAGTGTCTTAAAGTTTGTTTATAGTGTGTGTCAGTCAGCCCTACCAGTGTTTGGTAAGTCTAGTTTAACCTGCAGGAGTTTCTGAAGGCTCATGTAATGTGCTTTTCTTCAACAGAGGGAATAAATTCAAGATGAGTGAAAATGAGTCCAAATCGTCTTCCAACATCTCTACTGCAGAAACGTGTCAAGCTGCCAAATACCACTGTGACAGATAATAAGGAGCTCAAAAAGACAAACAGGCAGTCTGATAAATGCTAACTGGTGGAAAAAATAATTTTTGACCACTTCCAAGAGCCTAATGGGGGAGTGTGTGAGTATGTAACTATACTATAATGTAAGTTATATTCAGAGAGGAACGTTATTTTTCCAAAAACAGCTGTTGGAAAAGGGGGGTCATCTTATAATCAGGGCTGTCTTATATTATATTATATATATCATATTATTATTTATATTCGTACCTCATGCCAGAGTACATAATGCCATCAAGAGCTACTGTGACTAAACGCATTGAGAAACACTTTGAGGTGAAAGATGAGCTAAAAGTCAAGCTAACGTTAGCTCTGACCACTGACTGCTGGACAGCTCTCACAGAAGAAAGCTACATCACAACTTTTCTTAAAAATTAACCGGTTAGTTATTGGTAAATGGGTGTCGGCCTGTTGAGAGCAAAATTAACTGAACTGTTTTTTGCCTCAACACACTACTGTGGATACCAGAGTGGGGTAATACCCAAGGCACACCACCTTGGGTGACCAGAGGTACTTCCACTGTGGATCTACTTCACAGACTTAAAATAAATCCCACTCAACACATGGTCAGCTGTCAATAAACATGACCTCAATAACCAAGCTGTTCCAACTAAAGACTGAGCTCCAATATGTTGGAAATCCAATCAGAGAACAGAACAGCAGGAAGTGCTGTATTTCCGCCTGCCAACTTTGAACTAACCGGCTCCTCTGATAACACACATAGGCCTACAGCTGTGAGCGCTGCTGGAAACACCGTAACCAGCCAGTCGGCCATGGTGAAAGGTGGAAGATGGATCTCTTTCCCACTGTTCGACCCAGCAGAGGTGGATGATCCCTTTCATTAAAGAACTGACTCAGACCACTTACCATCTCACAATCACCCAAGTGACTCCCTCCTCCTCAGTTTTCACCACCAAACTATCGCTTTAAAGGTGTCAATCACACAACCAACTAAGAGAGTGGACCGAAACGTCTATTCTTGGATTTTCAGTTCAAATTCTGCAGCTCAGTCTTCAGAGACTTTTTTTGCATCCAGCCCTGAGGTTTACACCACAGCTACTCCAAAAACTGATGACTTAGTTAAGTACTGGAATAAAAATTGTGCCTCCATTCTTGATTCTGTTGCACCTCTTAAATCTCAGAAATGCAAACCGAATGCACATCCCTGGCTTAACAAGTACACTTGCACCTTAAAAAAAACAGGTGATTCTGACAAATTACCGTCATTTTTTGACAATCAATATCTAATGTGTTCATACCAAGATGAGTTTGGCAAAGTTACATCTGGTAAACTGCCCCAAATCAAATACAGATCAGAGCTCCTAACATTACCCTAATTTATAATGTAGAAGCATAAAGGACCATCTCAGTCACATATTAACATGATAATAATAATAATAATAATAATAATAATAATAATAATAATAATAATATAGTAAGCTAATGATATGCTAACTCTTGGCCTTGGAAACAACAATTTGAGCTCACATATTCAGTAAAAAAATACTGAATAATTAAAAAAAAATTTTTTACATTAACATGACACCAACAACTTACATTTTATCAGATGAATGTCGTTGTTTAAAATCAATCTGAAAATCCTTTGAGTTGTCACTCTTGAAGGACACACAGCTGGGTTCAGGTCCAGGTTCAAGTTCAGGTTCAGGTCCAGGTTCAGGTTCAGGTCCAGCAGAGTCTGGTCTGTGCTGCCTCCTTGTTTTTCAACACAACACACACAGAGCTTTGAGTGTGAATAATGATGGTGGAGAACAGTGAAGGACAGTTAGAGATCCTCATCTCACCTCTGAGCTTTGGTCTGGCTGTCATGTTCCCCACACCGAGAGCGTTTAGAGGGAGGGACTCCCTCCTCTCTGTCCTCACACTGATCCATGCTGCTGAAGTCACATGCACATCAGTCACACATACTTTCTACCTTCATCTGGAGAGGAAACACACATCATCCTTTACATCATTTCTCCTGTCAAATCCTAAATATCAGCTGCTCCTCCTGTGATCGGCTGTTATTTTATGTTATATATCAGTGTGAATGCAGCCAGACAGTAGTGTGAGGCAGAGAAAGCTGCCATCAGCTGCTGTACTTCTACTATCAGTCCACTAGATGGCGTTATGAAGCTGCAGTGAATTTAAGAGCAGCACACATGATGCGTGGAGGAGGATTTACATCCACTGACTCACACTGACTGAATTTCATTCATAGTCAGTCAATTCAACACCAATAAACAACATGTCAATAGTTTCAGTTATCTATTAGTTCTCTTTGATGTTGTTGTCACATTAGTAGTGCACATGACGCACAAACACAAATGTATTAAATGATTAGCATCAGGGCACATTTACTTTGATATGACTTCTTTTACAGTAAATACAAACTTGTTAAACAGCAGCAGATGTTAGATCTTAACTGCTGTCAGACATTTAACAACACAGATAAAATGTCATTTGGTGTAAAGTGAAACTATTTTATAGCCTTTTTTAATTGAGTAGTTTAATGTTGATCAAATTGTACATAAAGCCGACAGTGTTTTAATGTGGTGATGGTACACGTGAACTTCTGAGAGATACTCAGTAGTTACAGATGAACTCTGATTACAAAGATATATGAAGCAATAAATACACAGATCATCAGCTCCTGTCTAACTGCATATACCAGTAATAAGTCATTATAAAGCAAGAACACAAGTTGTTATTGTAGCAACAACTTGATGACGTCCTCTGACTGTCCCTCCACATCAGTCAGTACAATACATTTGATTTAAAGCTTTCACAGGAAACAGTAGCAGGCCTATACTGTAGTGTCTGACTTTACGCTGCTGGAAACAATGTTTAAAAAGTAGATTTAGTTTGATTTCTGAGAGCTCAAGAAAGGAAATAATCATCAGCTGTTCATTAATATTGTTTGATTCCAGTAAATCAATCATTTAACAACATGTAGATTTATCTTCCAACATGAGAGTTCTCCAAACTTTCTGATGAAATAAAAACATCACACAGCAACAAACAAACCCTGAAGTTACTAAAGAGAAAGTTCAAAGCAAAACAAAGCAAACTTACAGTTAACATCCAAACTGCTGAAGACAAAGACTCTCCACTCCACGTCTGTCAGAAAAGTGTTTGCCACAGGTGAGCTGTTTCCTGGAACGAGTCAGAGCTCCACCTGTAGAGGAGGAGGTACAGGTAGGAAGACTCACAACATGATAACATTTTATGGATGTTTGTCACTCATTTATTGTTCATGTATTTGTATATTTATTGTTGTATTGATGGTTTCTCAGTGTTTAACTGTGTGCTGTTAGAAAAAATAACTCATCATGACATTCATGTGAAGAGAAGCTGAACGTTACATTTAGATTCATGAGATTTAAAACATTTAACTGACAGGTCATGATTTCATTGTGTTATAAATAACGTTGATAAAAATTATTACTGATCTATCAAACTGATTATTACTGATATACCAAAACTTTGACCAACAGATGCTTCAATAAACATGAATTATAATCCTTCATAAAACAACATGAGTATTAAAGTCCAGTTTCTGTATCAGGATCTGATATCAGGATTCTACTTTTATACTATAATACTACCGACCTTTGGTATGAATATAATAAAATATGGTTATTTATGTTGGAGGGAGGGTCATGCATTTTCCCCTCAGTCACTCAGGAAGGCTCAAGGAAAAATATTTGTAGCTCTGGGGAGGGTCAAGATAAAAACAAATAAACAAAGTCACAACCCGTCACCCCCCTCCCTCTGATAAATAACCAACAGTCCCTTATTACAGGAAAAATAGAGATAGAGTTCAACTTCTTATCCAAGTAATTAATTCCAGGTCAGATGAAGATGCTTAAATGTGAGACTAGTTTACAGGCAAACATACAGTACCTGAATAATAAGGTTTATGATAATAAATGACTGAATGAATGATAAATTAATATTTATTGGGTTTAAGTGGAGCAGTTCTTTCAATGAAATTCCCCCTGAAATCAACTGCTGCTTTAAAACTAAACACGAATAAGATTGTCTCGTTAAAACCAAACTGATCGCTTCTTTTCAGAAAACTTTCATGAAATTATTAGGAAATAACTGACCCATAAAACACATTTGTTGGTGCATTTCAGTCATTGATCTACTGAAAGCTTGTTATTCAAATCTTTAAACTGCTTAACAAGTCTTGATAACAACAATTTAGACCTCGAACATACAAATAAAGATTAAATATTATAGTTTGTACTTTGACCTCTAAAAGCAACATGATGAACTTTCCACACAGACATGCAGGCTGGACTGTATCAATAAAAAAAACTTTATCTAACAATCATAGATAAAGTTGCTCACCTCAGCAGGTGAAATGGTAAAATTATGATTTCATTGTGTTATAAAATAAAGGTAATTAAAAAGTGATTACTGATCTATCAAACACTTTGACCTACAGACGCCTCAATAAACATGAATTATAATCCTTCAAAAACAACTTGAGTATCAAAGTCCAGTTTCTGTATCAGGATCTGATGTCAGGATTCTACTTTAATACTATTGTTATGAGTCAGACTGAACAGCGAGGCTGAAACAGTATCAACTGTAATGTGAAGTGTGGAGTGTAATACCTTTCCATGTTGGTGACCTGCAGCACCTGGTGAAGACACACAGACAGGTTCATTATTATTCTTCAGTCATCAGGAAATCAAATGTGTGTTTCTACATCTAGACTCTGATTTAAAGGCAGCCAGCTGTCATTCTGACTATTTGCTGTTGGATGAACTTTGTGGCATCGAGTCATTAACAAAGACACGAGAAATCAGTGATGAAATGATGAGAGTCTTCTTCTGTTCTGGAAGTCAACACACCAACAAACAAACAGCAGCTTGTTTGTGATGAAGAGGAAACATTAGAGATGGTGATGAAGAGAATTCAAACCAAACAAAGTTCCACTCACTCAACTTCTTCCCATGAATGTGGTCTCTCTGCAGCTCTCTGCTGTCTGGACCAGGTCTGTTTAGAAAAAGAGCTTTATTGATCTGAGAGCTTCATCAGTCCTCTGTGTCTGCAGGCTGCTGTCACACTGAAACACTGAACCTGGACACCAATAAAACCATAAACCAGCCTGAACCTGCAGCTCAGAGCTCAAAGATCAGCTGCTTTAATAGAACACATGAGTAACCTACAGCCACCTTCCTGCTCCGACTCATGCTGTAAAAACCTCAGAACAAATAAACCTCCTGATCACTGACAACAAACATCAACCTTTGTTTATTGTGAAGATGTGAATTCAGACTGCAAAGAATCAAATGTAGATTTGATGGAGGCGCTCAGGAATCACTTCCTCTATTTACACTCTACTATATCAAGTCAGAGCAGGAAGTGGCAGATCGTCCAATAATCCAAAATCAATCATGTTCACAGAGACTTTCTACCTTCATCTGTAGAGGAAACACTGTGAGAAGAGCTGAAAGCATCAGTTCAATCATATCACCTGCTTCTCCACAATCTGTTTGATAGAAATGACAGCTGCTGTATATTCACATGTACAACTGTAGTGAGTTAGAGATGAAACATCACTTTGTTTCCCATCTGCTTCAAACAGGAACTAATAGCTGATTCAGCAAACTTTTAATGGAGACAATTTGTGAAAACATAAACAAATATCAGCTAAAAAAAACAATCCACAGAAAACTCACTGAATCCATGGCAACACTATACTTCCTGTTACATCCCCCAAAGCATTATGGGAACTGTAGTTCCATAACTGAGAGCACAATTATTCCCCAAATCAAACTAAGACAAGGAACAAAGAATAATAATATGAGTGATAAAATCCATTAATATGAACTTTTGTTCATGTTGACATTACTAATCCTAAGACTTTAAATCCTCTGCTCTAAATGTAACATTCTTCATCTTCTCTTCACTTGAATCTCATAATGACTGACAGAGTTATTTCTCTCAGGGTCAATCTGTGTTCAGTCAGCACTTCAACATGCTGCTTGTTTCTTAGTTTTACTGCTGAATATCTGCTGAAATGACAAACATCCCTGCAGATTTTATCAGCTGTTTCCAATAAATGTTAATTAGGTGAGTTGTTCAAACTGTAAAGTGAAACCTGTCTGTTGTCTGCTGACAAAAAAGATAAAAATACTTAAATATTGTTATTAGAATTGTACTAATGACTTTAGTAAAATGATTCCAAACACAAAGAGGGACAGAGAAGCAGAGTGAAGCTATTTCAACAGTATTTCCAACACATGGAGGCTGTTAGCTCACTGTCATTCTTCATCCTCCCACTAGATGGAGTCAAAGTCAACAAAGCTTCAAATCTTACACATAGTGTCTGTAAGAACATTGATCAGATCATTAGTGTCTGGATCAATGATTGAAAATGACTCTGCAGGCTGATGTGTGTTGTGGCTTTGTGTTAGTTGATGATGTATCATCTCTGATTACAGAGAGTTGAAGTGCTGGGAGTCAGCAGATATCACAAACACAAACAGCAGATGAACTCTGATTACAAAGATATATGAAGCAATAAATACATACATCATCAGCTCCTGTCTAACTGCATATACCAGTAATAAGTCCTTATAAAGCAAGAACACAAGTGGACTGTATGCATGTTATTCTAGCAACATTGAACTTGATGACGTCCTCTGACTGCCCCTCCACATCAGTCAATACAATACATTTGATTTAAAGCTTCCACAGGAAGGAACAGTAGCAGGCCTATACTGTAGTGTCTGACTTAACGCTGCTGGAAACAACCTTAAAAAAGTAGATTTAGTTTGATTTGTGAGAGCTGAAGAAAGGAAATAATCATCAGCTGTTCATTAATATTGTTTGATTCCAGTAAATCAATCATTTAACATGTAGATTGATCTTCCAACATGAGAGTTCTCCAAACTTTCTGATGAAATAAAAACATCACACAGCAAGAAACAAACCCTGAAGTTACTAAAGAGAAAGTTCAACTATGAAACAAAGCAAACTTACAGTTAACATCCAAACTGCTGAAGACAAAGACTCTCCACTCCACGTCTGTCAGAAAAGTGTTTGCCACAGGTGAGCTGATTCCTGGAACGAGTCAGAGCTCCACCTGCAGAGGAGGAGGGACAGGTAGGAAGACTCACAACATGATGACACTCTATGGATGTTTATCACTCATTTATTCTTCATGTATTTGTATATTTATTGTTGTATTGATGGTTTCTCAGTGTTTAATTGTGTGCTGTTAGAAAAAATAACTCATCATGACGTTCATGTGAAGAGAAGCTGAACGTTACATTTAGATTCATGAGATTTAATACATTTAACTGACAGGTCATTGACTTCATTGTGTTATAAAATACCTGTTAAAAATTATTAATGATCTATCAAAACACTTTGATCCACAGACGCCTCAATAAACATGAATTATAATCCTTCAAAAACAACTTGAGTATCAAAGTCCAGTTTCTGTATCAGGATCTGATGTCAGGATTCCACTTTTATAGATTTATTATGAGTCAATGTTTAACTGAAACAGAGTCACATCAGGGATTCTTAACCAACCAGGTTTTATATATTTAAGATTGTCATGCCAGCCATCTTTGTGTCCGTTCAGTCCTCAGTCCCACAGAGCAGTTACCCACCAAAACTACATAGAAACCAGTTAAACCAGTTCAATCTGAAGGAAACAGAAGAGGATTCATTCATAAAAATCTAATAAAAATTAACACCAACACTGCAATAGTACAACAAAACAGGAGAATTAAATGTGGACTCTTAAACATTAGATCTCTGTCATCTAAAGCCTTATTAATAAATGATCTAATCTCAGATACTAAATGAATCCAGTCCTCCCAGTCATATTAATACTCACATTCCTCCAGACACTGGCCGAGGAGCTGCAGCTTAATGATCAACCCTAGACCTGAACTTCATTATAACTCATTAGAAAGTCTTGTTCTTAGTCTCTCAGCCAACCTGGAAAACTTTACAACTTTATGTATTATAGTGAAGCGTCCTCCTGGTCTGTACTCTGAACTCTTATCTGAAAAACAACTCTTACAGAAAGTTGCAGAAAGCAGACAAACACCTGAAACACACAGTAGCACATTTTTACCACTGTTGAAAAGATATGATGCAATTATGCTTAAAGCTGTAGTGAAAACATGTAGAGTTGAGGAAGAAGAGAGATCCGTGTACGCTTCAGTTCAATAACTGAGACCTGAGATAAACTGAGTCTGTTGTAGCATCAAAATATATAAAGACAAACATATATGTTACTGATAAAATGACTAAATAACAGAAACTATCTACAATATAGTGTATTCATTTTAAAAAGTAAACATCATGAACTTTACAAAGGCAGTATTCATGCGCGACTATGTATTTTATTACAGTAGGTGTTTCTATTATTTTGTCCCTCTGCTATCTGGACTCATCATATTCACATCTTGGTGTGAAATTGACTTCATAGTAATATTTGCCGCTGCTGAATCTCTGTTCATGTAGCCTCTCTGTCTTTGTTGTCTACCAGCTACATTTTCAATCAACGCTGATGAAAAGTAAGCATCATTTTTCAGCTCTTCATGTGTATAAAGGCTCTGTGATCCCGGCCAGGAGCAGCTGCCACAAGGACTGCGCTCATTCATGCATGCTTATAGGAGCTCAGCTGTGTGTGTGTGGTTGACAATACCATATGTTTGTATTAGTGTCAACAAATCCTGTCAAATGAATGAATTATCATTTCTCAATACTTTACAACCTCCCTACCCAACCTCCTATCCCATTTGTTCCCACTGAAAATGTTTTAAAAAAGCTGAATGATTTCCTAAAACAACAGGGTTTTGTAGTTTGAAGCAAATGTTATTCAAACAGGAATATATATCGGATTAGTTTGGGACTATTTTCTATGGGAGTGTATCGCTGCCACCATGAGAAAGAAATATTTGCTGAGTTTGTGGATACGAGAGAAAAGCTTTTCATTAGAAGAAGAAAGTTACTGGTTATGATGAGAAAAACAACTGGTTCTGCAAGTGATGTGTGTTATCTTTATGTACTGATGTCTCCTCTGCTGTTCAAAAAGAGGTCATGAAGAAATGACTCATTACGAAATTATTAGTCAAAACTACAACTGGACCTCATGTTATGAATAATGACAGACAGCGAGAAACAGGATGAAAAAGAGGAGAAAGTTTTCTGCTTATGTGGAGAAACTGAGCAGTTTTTTTGTCATGGTGGCAGCAACGCGCTGCCGTAACTTCCAGATGTGGATTTGGTGCTCTAGTGAGTATTTACAGCAGCAGGACGGTGACTCAACATGAACTACAGAGGCCATTTTCACTGGAATGAAGGAACATGTCACCCAGTGCAACACTATGGCTCATTGCTGTGTTTTTAATAGTTTAATACCACCAAGTTTTAAGTCTTCATGAGCATGTTGGAACAATCATTATTTTACCATTGAAACATGAAAAAAGTTAAAACAATATGACATCTGCTGGTTATTGATGTCATTTCTGGAAATGTTTCAGTTCTGAGCAGCTGAGACCTGACAATAATAATAATAATGAGACCTGAGATTGAAATCTTAGAGTCCAGATGAAACAGCATTTCCAGAGTAACCATCAACATCATATAATCATCATTCATCCTCCTTTGTGGAACCAAACCTTAAGATCAGTGACATCTTACTCAGAAAATAGAATGACATTTATGCATCTGGTTTCCCAGTCAGTGAACATTAAACTGGTATAATCCCAGCAAGCAGCTGGCAGCACAGCAGAGCATTTTCAGCTCCTGTTCTTCAGTTGGAAGTTTGAATTAACATTATTTAAACAAAATGTTGAATCATTACATGACCTCATTACATTAGTTCACTCTGAAATGTAGTGCAGGAGAAGTTTAGGATAATATAAACATGGAAAAACTCTTTTTTTACATTACAAACAAACAAACGTCTGCTTCAAACCTTTCTATCGAAACATTATCAGAAATTAAAGTGACATTGATATGAATCTATTTCTGTTGACTCTGTTGTCTTTTTGTCCTCTACTGTTGTTTTTGGAAAGATTTCTCCAGATGTATATTTGTTGTAACATTTTTCATTCATATTAAAAATGTGTTGTTTGGTTTTCATGATGTCTGCAGTTCAGAACAAAAATAGAACTATTAAATATATATAATTTAAATATTTTTATTGTCTTTTTTATCTAGTACATTTTATTACAAAAAACCTCTATTAAAAATATCATAAATTAAGTCCAACAGTACAATCAAATTATTCATTTTTCTTCTTTTATGATTGATTTCATCTTTACCTTTTGCCACATTTGTACTATTTTTTGTTATTTCACACTTTTACAATAAAATGTAAAAAGGATGTTTGTTCAGTTGTCTGATCCTGTTTTACAATCAAATTAATTATTCAATCAATGCAACAATATAAACAGTGATGACAGAAGAAAACAGCAACACATACAGAACAAAGTTCAACACAAAGAGAATCTAACAAGTGAAAAAAGGAAGAAAAAAGAAGCAAAATAAATAAAGCAGTTAGTTAGAAACGAGATGAGTGAGAGGGTAAATCTATATAAAGATCAATATTATTGCTCTATTTGCTTTCAAATTATAGCAAATATTGTTTTTTGTTAGTAAATTTACACTTGAGGATGTGAAATGTTTCCATAAAACAATTGAATAAGAGTCATTTTCTTAAATAGTATCTTTAAAGGAAGGGCTGAAGTTTGGCATCATATTATTAACTAGTTTCAGGTTGAAATTAGCAGAAAACAACAAGGAAGAATTTTACAGGATGAAAGTTCAAAAGAAGCTGAAGCTGTTTCTCATTTATTACCAGTTCAGACTTTTTACCAGTTGATATTTTTCATGTAATAATTCCAGTCTGATATTTAACAGGAAACAGCAGCAGTGTTGTTGTGAAACAACTCTGAGTCTGCGCACTGATGACCTCAGCGCTGACACGTTGCCTTTGGAGGCCTGCTATTGGCTGATTCAGTGAGCAGGGCATCATGAGTAGTTGTAGTCCTTGCAGTCAGTCAGCTCAGAAGAATCAGACTGTGATCAAAGTGACTTTTAACAGGATCATTGAGGAGCCTCGACACATCTTTATCTTTATTATTATCACATGTGACTCACTTATCATAACTGGAGGAATAATGATTGATTATTGATCAGTACAGTTAAAATGTGTCTAATATGTGCATTAAAGGTGGAATATTACTCTTCATTGATGAAGCTTTGGCGCCCTCTGCTGGTGAAAAGATAAACTGCATGCTGTCAGTTTAATGAACACAGATTAGTATAAATATATTTAAGATATTCACACTGACACAATTTACTGCATTACTTTAGCACTAATGTTTGTTTTATAGATTTCTTATCAACATTTCCTGATCTGCAGGAACATGAAACACATCTGATCTGAGGTCAGAACTCATTCAGGAGTCGCTGAAGCCAATCGATCGATCAATCTGTCACAACTTACTGACACGTTGTGATCGATCCCGTCAGAAACGTGATGATGTCACTTGCTGTTGTTTTTTCTCAGAACTTAATTGAAATGTTTGATAAACGAAGAGAACAAAGAGCGAAACAAGAGGAGCCACATAATCAAACAGCTTGATCGATTATTAAATGTTAATAAAAAGCAAAGAAACAACAGTGTGTGTTTGTGTCCTGTAGTTCCTGACATTATTTATATTAGAACAACTGTAGATGTTAGTTTATTGATATGAAATGATGTGAAATAAAACACATAAGAACCTTAAAACCTAACAAAGTCCACTGAGTGAGTTTCATCTGTCAGCTGCTGTTTCTGCTCAAATGGCGCCACCTGCTGGACATGAGCAGGAACTACAAGCAGAGCTGAGACACATTTTAAACTGTATTTTATACATTTATTGCTTAATAAAACTCTTAAAAACTGAAATAAATGTAAATTAATTAAATTTTATTCTCAAAAACATATTTCTGTTGACAAAAACATGTTTATTTGTGTGTAAATGTTTAATTATTCTCCACTTTTATTTTATTTTATTAATTTTCATAAATATATTGTACTTTTTGAAATTTTTCATATTGTTCTCCTCCTGATTGAACACAATGTTTTTATTTGTTTTCTTCTCTTTTTGTCCAGAAAAAAATGTTTTTGGTAATAAAAATGTAAAAACAAAAAACAAAAAGAAATTAAATAACACAAATATTTGTATAAGGTAAAATAAATAAACAGAACACAGAACACAAATAAAATAATAAAATACTAAAAAAAAAACTCAAACAGGTTAAAAATCTGTTAAGTGTTAAGGTTTGGTTTCATTTGACATCACAAATAAAGTTTATTATTATTAGTAGTATTATTATAAGAGCAGAAAAAGATTTGCCTTGTCTTTTTGATTGAAGATAAATGCCCAATCAGAAGCAGAGACATCCAGATATAAAAAGAACACAAAAGCAGCAAATATACAAAAATCCCTGAAATAAAGAAGCAAATATACGGTTAAGATTTCAACATAAATGTGGATTGTAAAGCTGCTACACAAATAAAGTTTGATTTTCCAACATGTGAAAATGTTCAGGACTGTAAAATCAGACACGTTTATTTCTGATAATAAGAGTTTCTTAACAGACTGTAAAAGTCTTGTTTGGTGACATTTGGAGAAAGATTTAGTTTTTCCAAACCTGCATGTTCAGCATGATAGAAATAGAAAACAGCTGCTAGTTTGGATGAAGTTTGACAGCAGGAGTCCAGATGTTTTCTTCATCTTTCAAATGAAGTGAAAAAGAGAAAAATGAGAGTTTTTCTGTGATAAAGTAAAGTGGAGAACTGTACCTGGATCTGTAGATGTGATGGTTTCGCCTCCATGCTTGCAGCTCTGTGTGCAGTCTGTGTTTGGATGTTGAGCTGAGCTTTTTACTGTCTTTACTTTCTTTCTTACTTTCTCCTCTCTCAGCTCCTCGTCACATACCTGTTCTGACCTCTGACCTCTGACCTACTGATTCTCACAGCAGAAGAAGACAAACGGATGTCTGTATTCACTTTGTGTGCAGAAAGTTAACCGACACACATGTTTCACTGTTTTCTTCCTAGAGAAGAAAACACTTGCTTTTTGTCCAAAGCATATTTTCCAAATATAACTATTAATGTTGATGATTTATATCAAAATGTGACTTTTCATTCAGAGTTGAGTTGTGTGAAGGTTGTAGAAATGAGAAACTGACCCTGCGCTAAACTGTGTGTGAATAAACAATATAACTATTAATAATGTTCAGCTTATTATTAGAGTGCCATTTTTCTGAATCTGACAATAAAGATCAAAAGAAAGCTTCTATTATTATTTATGATCCTTTTTTTTATTGGACATAACAGGTGATACTGCAGTTCCATTTATTTCTGCCTGAGTAACATGAACATACAAACTGTCAACTTTACTTGGTACAAGACAAAAACAGGAAATAAGAAACATTTCAAACAGATTGTAAACAGATTGATGATCCTGTAAATGAGCTTTTTATTGTGGATATTTAGTAAGGCGTTAAACTGTCAGCTGTTTGTCCTCAAATATTCTGTTCACATACAGCCAGAGTTGAAACAATTAGTCCATTCATTGATTATCCATCAACAGAAAATTAACACTTAATAATCATTTGAGTCATTTTGAAGCAAACATTTTCTCCTTTTAGCTTCTCAAGTGTGACGATTTAATGCTTTTCTTTGTCTTACATGATAATAAACAGAATATTTTACTGTTGTGGACTTTAGTTCAGACAAAATGAGACATTTAAAGACGTCGCCTTTGACTCAATATTTTACACAATTTACACAATTTCCTGACTTTTATAGACAAAACCATGAATTGATGAATCTATTAATCATAATGTTTATTACAGCTCTACATGCACATCCAGTAGAGACACATAAAAACATGTCGGTTTCTGAATTGACTATATGATTAAAAAAACAACTAATTGAACAAGAACCCCCCCAAAAAACAAATAAGAGTAAAAACAACAAAGAGCCTCTATAGGCCAGTGGATACTTACTGTCATTATGTGTGTTATAGTTAGTTGGCAAAACTCTTCCAACATTTTTAAAAACCTTGGTCACAACTTGATGTTTCAGTAAACTTTCAGCCGGTGGTGGTTTTCTCTCTGAGAGCTTCTGAGTTTCACTATGGATGTTGGACTTCAGAATTCACTGATACTCATAAGGATCAAACCCACGACCTCTGAACCTCCAAACAGTCCTCTAACAGACTGGGCTATCTGCTCTGAGAACATCAGCTTCTTTTTTACAGCTTTTTAAATGTGTTTATATGTGACTGACAAACAAACTGTCAGTCATGTGGAAACCATGTTGGGTTTAGAAACTGCATTTACAAGCAGTGAGAGATCAGGTTGGTACTGAATAACATGAGAAAGTTTCTCTAACAGGAGGAGACTCTTCCTCCTGCAGAGAACACAGAGACACTGAAGAACCAGGAGTGAACCAGAACCCAAACCCAGCACACAGAGGCTGAGTGAATGTGGTGTTGAAGGTGTGGATGTGGATCAGTGTGTCAGAGGAGACTCTGTAGAAGGACAGAGTGCCAGCAGGACAGTCCACATACACTGCTACTCTGTGAGAGACAGAGGAGCAGGGGATGGGTTTTATTTTGTTATTGTGCCAGACAGAGTAACCACTAGAGTCAAAGCACTCCAGAATCCAGGATTGATCATTCCACCCTACCCTGCAGTCAGCACTGTCTCCTTTCCTGCTGATTCCTCTGTAAGTCACTGATATATGAACCCCTCCTCTCCACTCGACCTCCCAGTAACAGCGACCAGTCAGATCATTTCTACACAGCAGCTGAGGCCAGTGATCAAATCTGTCTGGATGATCAGGATATGACTGATCCTCCCCCACATACGTCGCTGTCCTGTTGTTGTCAGACAGTTTGAGGTTTCTGTTTACTGTGTTTGTATCCAGTATGAGTTGACAGAAATCTAATGGAGAGAACGAGACACAATACAGCTGCAGTTATTGATCTATCTGTTTGATGATGACATCATCTTCATCCTCAGTAGGATGTGAATGAGTTATCCCACAGTTTGAAGTTTGCTTTGTTTTCATGAATCAAATGAAAAACACACTTACGCTTCCTCAGACCTGGTTTCAACCATCGGTCTCCAGAAGGCTTCAGCCTGAAAGGGGGAGGAGGGTCAGAGCAGCACGTTCTCTTTCAGCATGCAAACATGGACATTACATCACTCTAGTCTACTGTTTCATTATTCTGTTCAAATGTGGGTTTGGGCTTTGATAGACTTTTTTCCAATCTGAATCCGCACAACATGGCGGTGGCACATGTAAACACAGAAGCTAAGCTCCCCTCACTCACTCACAATGTTTTACTTGTTTTTGTTGTTTTATTTTTATTTTTCAAAGGAGGAGCAGGGGCACATACCTAGGGCTGTCGCAGATAAGGAATTCTCCCTGAGGTGATATAGGGTGGCTCAACAGCACGGTATATGGTCATATTGTCATTTTATCTAATAGGTTACAATGTGTTAAAGTTGGTGACACACTGTCCAGTAACTTGAAGTGCACAATGGGTGCTCCACAAGGGTCAGTTTTAGGTCCCCTGTTATGTAGCCTGTATATTAATGATCTCCCTCAACAATGTCATGATGTAGAACTACAAATGAGACCATTGTGTACACACATGCAAAAATTGCTGAGTTAGTTGCTGCTAAGCTTACAATTGCATTGGAAAGGATCACACATTGGCTTGATCAATCATGTCTGAGTCTAAATGTAAACAAGACAAAAGGTATGTTTTTCTCCAAAACCATAGAACAACCTCCTAATGCTGATATTGTCAAAGGTAAAAGATTGACATAATTACTGATTTTAAATATCTTGGTGTGACTCTGGATCCAAATAAATTGCAAACTGAACTCCTAAATAGTGCTCAAGAGACAACTGATGCCATCATCTCCTCTGTGGCTCCCCACACAGTAAAGACAAGTACAGGAAAGCAGAATACAGTTCTTCTGCAAAAAGTAACAGCATGGGCAGAAGGAACAGAGGGGAAGAAGAAGGTGTGTTGCCTGATGGATGGAGGAAGTCAGTGGAGCTTTGTCCTGGAGAAATAGGTAAAGGCATTGAGATTACCACTTATGAAAAAAGAGACTTTAAAGCTTCACACCTTTGGCAGTGATACCCCAGTAACAATGGAACTCAGGGTTGTAAAATTAGTCTTGCAAAATATCAGCAACAAAGAGCAAAATATTGAGACTGAAGCTGTTGAAACACTACAAGTGAGCTCTGCCATCATGCAGGTTCCTGGAGAACAAATTCAGCTGCAGCTAGAGAAAAAGGGGCTGCAACCAGCAGATATTTCAAGCAGCAGTGATGAAGAACTGGAGCCGTCAGTATTGATAGGTGTTGACTAATGCTGGAAAATAGTGTCTGGCAGAGTAGAAAGACTATCAGAATCCCTGGTTGCCATAGAAACCTTATTTGGCTGGACGGTGCAGGGACCAGTATACATGTCAAGCATGAGTGAAGCTTCATGCATGAAGATTGGCATTGAGAAAACCACACAGGCTTCAAACCAGTTATGTGCATTCTGAGAAATAGAGTCACTAGGCTTCTCCAGCAAAGGTGAGGAACGAGCTGATGACATTGAGGCCCAACAAAACTTTGACCAGTCAGTCAGGTACAACAAAGGGCGATATGAAGTGACGTTGCCATGGCGACAAGATGCACCAGAACTCCCAGACAATCTGAGAATTGCCCGGAAAAGATTTGAAGGGCTGAAAAGAAAACTGAAAACTGATGTGACGCTGTTCAGGAGATACAATGACATGATTGAGGGCCATCTTCAACAAGGAATATGTGAAGGTATCCCAGAGAGCAAACACACAGTAGGAACTGAGAACAGAAATGCCAAGTAGGTACTATTTGCCTCACCATGCAGTGATCAGTGAGGAAAAGTCAACAACTAAGTTCAGAGTTGTTTTCAATGCTTCACATGAAGATGGCAGTCCTCGTGTGAAGAACAACTCTGGTGGTCAGGGCCCCCATTTCTGAGTTCAGCAATGCAGCCGGACCTATCTAATGAACAGTTCTGTGAAGAGGAGATAAAGGCTGAACCTAGGTCAAACCATGTCACAGTCCAGCTGAGTAACACAGAAAAGACATTGCAAGATCCGTTATTAAAGCTGGAGAACTACAGTAAACTGAGAACTGTATTCAGAGTCACAGTCTGGATTAAATGATTCATCCACAACTCTTACTCAAGGGAATGGAGACAAGAAGAGCTGACAGCTGAGGAGCTGGCGGAAGCGGAAAGACACTGGATTTTGGAGGCACAGAATCAAGGTTTCCAGAAGGAGATGGGCAAATTGAAAGCAGGACAAGACTTTCAGAAAGACTCAGAAATCAGAGACCTGAAGCTGTTTCTTGATGAAAATGGTTTAATCTATGTGGGTGGGAGGCTGCAACATTCAGACTTGAGCTTCAGTGAGCAGCATCCATGGATCTTGCCTTCCAATCACATGCTGTCTGAAATGCTGATTAAACACAGCCATGACCAAGTGATGCGCTCAGGTATCAGAGACACTGTAGTGGAACTAAGGTATTGGATTATTTGAGTCAGACAAATGGTAAAGGGGATCATTGCAGCTTGCAGATTCAGAGATTCAGAGTAAAGGCCATGCAGCAGATAACAGCACCCTTGCCAAGGGATCAGATTACAGAATCACCTCCTTTTGAAACTGTCAGAGTGGACTTTGCAGGTCCTCTTTATGTTAAGACCAAGAGCTCAGTGGAAAAGGCATACATAGCATTGTTCACCTGCGCTGTGACCCATGAAAACAGGAGCCCTGTGTTCAAGATTGTGTGCTGAGCCCAGTGCTTATCACGCTCTTCAACCATGACTGTACCCCCATTCACCCTTCCAATACTATAATTAAATTTGTTGATGACACGACAATAGTTGGACTTATTTCAGGACGAGGAAACAGCCTGCAGGAACAAGGTGACACACCTGACTGAGTGGTGCAAGGACAACAACCTGTTCCTAAACACCACCAATACGAAGGAGATCATTGCATAGATAAAGAAGCAGTGGATTGTGTGGAGAGTTCAAGTTCTAGGGAGTCTACATCACAAAACAGCTGACATGGTCTACCAACACCTCCCATCTGGTGAGGCCAAACTTTTGGTGAATTTCTTCCACAGCACCACTGGAAGCATCCTCTCTTACTGCATGACTGTGTGGTATGCCAGCTGCACAACTGTGGAGCGGAAGGATCAGCATCATGTGGTAAAGATGGCCCAGAAGATCATCAGAAATAATCTCCCAAACCTGGACAGTCTCTAGCCGCCTTCTTCAGTCAGCTAGCAGCATCAGCAGACACAACACACCCTGACATTGCCTATTTGCCTCGCTACCATCATGCAAGTGGTACAGGATGATCCAATTCCATACAAATAGAATGAGGCACCATTGTGATGAGAAGTGCATCGCATTCACCAAAGAAACAGATAGAAAGAGTTATTGGAAAAACTCTTTAGAGAAAGAAAGACTAGGCAAATTCAATGAGAAGCACAAATTGCTGTCTGACAGTAAGTATGGATTCAGATCAAACAGATCAACCTCTTTGGCACTAATTGAATTAATTGAAGAAATTACTAATTGTATAGACAAATAAGTATGCAGAGGAAAATTTTATAGATCTAAAAAATGATTTTGATACAATTGATCACAATATATTACTTGATAAATTCAAAAGGTATGGTATCAGAGGGGTTGTGCTGAATTGGTTGAGAAGCTATTTAAGAAACAGGCAACAATTTGTAAAGATAGGTGAGCATAAATCATCATCATAAGTCAGCATTTCTCGTGGAGTACCTCAGAGGTCAGTATTAGTCCTGAAATTGCCCACTTTGTACATAAATGACATATGTAGGTATCAAAAACATTGAAATTTGTATTATTTGCGGATGACACAAATATTTTTTGTTCTGGGTAAAATTTACAGCAGCTTTTGGAAAGAAATGAGAAAATTAAAACTGGTTTGATAAACAAAGTATCATTAAATCTGAACAAAACAAAGATTATGTTGTTTGGAAATTATAAGATTAATATTCAAGTACAAGTGATGATAGACAATGTCAATATAGAAAGAGTATATGAAAATAAATTTCTAGGTGTGATATTAAACCACAAAATGTGCTGGAAACCTCATATAAGATATGTGCAAGCGAAGCTGGCAAGGACCATAGCAATACTGGGAAAAACAAATCACATTCTGGATCACAAACCACTGTACATTCTATACTGTTCACTTGTATTGCTGTATCTGCGTTACTATGTGGAGATATGGGGTAACCCCTACAAAAGCACCCTACAGCCATTATGCATACTACAAAAAAGCCATAAGGATAGTAAACAATGTAGGATATAGCAAACACACCAACGTGCTGTTTTTAAAGTCATATACCTTGAAGTTCATGGATGCGATTGAATTTAACACAGCACAAATAATGTAGCAAGAAAGGAAGATTAATGTTAACTGTTTAAGTTTTATTTTATTGATTACTATTTATTTTTTATATTGAGTTTGTTGTAAAGGTTTTCTGTTTATTTCATTTTGTTGTAAGTCCTGTTTTATTTTTATGTTTTTTTATTTTTACACATTCAAAATAAAAATAGACTGACTGACTAAAAAGTCTTGTAATTATATGGAGCTTGGCAGGTGTAATGGAGAAAAAAAACATTCTTGAGCACAGTTTAATAATTTGTGCTGTTGATATAATATTGTCTTTGGGGTGAGACACTTACAGGCTCTGTCTCTCCCAAACAAATCTCACATTATATAAGAGGAGGACAGAAAGTTATTTTACCCCTCCCCCTGTAGCTGTGCACAGATGTTGTTTACAGAATACTGTTGTTTACAGATTACAGTATAACACCCGATCTCATAATTATGAGATAAGAAGTCAAAATGAGATACTGAAATCATTTTTTTTGGTGCATGAAACGTGCTTCTGTAGAGATATGTGATCAGCTCAGA
Organism: Thunnus albacares; assembly: GCF_914725855.1. Lineage (NCBI taxonomy): Eukaryota > Metazoa > Chordata > Actinopteri > Scombriformes > Scombridae > Thunnus > Thunnus albacares. The sequence goes on from NC_058129.1 coordinate 19,206,871, forward strand.
GAAAATGTTTCTAGCTCTTCCTCCTCTATCAGATATTGTCCCTCCATACCTGAGAGTGTCCAGTCTGCAGTTTGGATCCTCCAGTCTAGCGGACAGCAACTTCTCTCCTGAGTCTCCTGGATGATTGTACCTCAGGTCAAGCTTTCTCAGATGGGAGGGGTTTGAGCTCAGAGCTGAGGCCAGAGAAGCACAGCCTTCCTCTGTGATCAGACATCCTGCCAGCCTGCAAACACAAAAAACAGCACATGTCAGACAGTCAGAGTACTGCTGTGTGCAGTCAGATACAACAACAAACTGTCTCTAAACGAACTAACTAAAAGATGAACTAAATCAGGGAGCTCCAGAAAGTTGAGCATCCAGCTAGATGGGAAAAATCACCAGCTGAAGGATGATTCAGCGGCATATTTTTACCTCATCATTGTGATCTAAATGTTAAAAAACATTCAAATGTGTATGACGGGTGAGGTTTTTGCCAAAAGGAAGAATAAAGACTTACTTTTAGCAATGGTTTGGTATGCTGAAGATTGTTTTTTTTAACTACACAAAATCAAGGAGCCTCCTGCCATAAAATGTGACGTCACAGTGGTTCATCAAAGTATCCACCAGACAGACTAGTCTGTTCTTCAGCCTAAAACTAGTGCTTGAGGAAGCCCCTTTGAATACTTGGCTGTCCGGGAACAATGGTTTTTAGACACATTCAGAACAAATCTGTAAAATCATCTGTGGTATTAAATAATTCAACAACAAAAGCAAAAACAAAATAAAACAATAAAAATCTGCGTGGAAATTCTCTTCTGCTGAAGTTGAGTAAAAACTGGTTTGACAAATCATAATAGCGGAGACACTTCTACACGGATTTAATGTTTATCCTCTAATATCAATCAGATTTTACATGTTCATCTGTTGAACAGGTTGATGAATCCTGACCTGAGAGTTTCCAGTGTACAGTGTGGACTCTCCAGTCCAGCAGACAGCTGCTTCAGTCCTGAATCCTGCAGGTTGTTGTTACTCATGTCCAACTCTCTCAGACTAGAGGACTGGGAGCTGAGAACTGAGGACAGAGCTGCACAGCTTCTCTCTGAGAGGTTACAGTCACTCAGTCTGAAGAGGAAATACAAAGGAAAAAATGTAAGAAGTTTTTTTTCTCTCCTGTTGATAAGATAGCAGAGTATTTAAGTAATGATGAATAAATCCAACTATCTGTGTACTTACAGAGCTTTGTTGGAGGCTTTGACCACTGGCAGCACCCTCAGAAGAGCCTCCTCTGAAGCAGAGTATTTCTTCAGGTCAAACACGTCCAGATCTTTTTCTGATGACAGTAAGATGAAGACCAGAGCTGACCACTGAGCAGGAGACAGTTTATCTGTAGAGAGACTTCCTGATCTCATGGACTGTTGGATCTCCTCCACCAGAGAATGATCCTTCAGTTCATTCAAACAGTGGAACAGATTGATGCTTCTCTCTGTAGACAGATTCTCACTGATCTTCTTCTTAATGTACTTAACTGTTTCCTGATTGGTCTGTGAGCTACTTCCTGTCTGTGTCAGCAGGCCTTGTAGGAGAATCTGATTGGTCTGCAGTGAAAGGCCAAGGAGGAAGCGGAGGAACAAGTCCAGGTGTCCATTTGGACTCTCTAAAGCCTTGTCCACAGCACTCTGGTAGAAACATGTCTCTGCAGATTCTTCTTTAGTTTCAGACTTTTGGGATGTTGTTTGTTCTTCTGTCAGCAGTTTGACTCCAGACTTGATGAATGTCAGATGGACATGAAGAGCAGCCAGAAACTCCTGAACACTCAGATGGACGAAGCAGAACACCCTGTCCTGGTACAGCCCTCTCTCCTCTTTAAAGACCTGTGTGAACACTCCTGAGTACACTGAGGCTGCTCTGATATCAATGCCACACTCTATCAGGTCTGATTCATAGAAGATCAGGTTGCCTTTCTGCAGCTGCTCAAAAGCCAGTCTTCCCAGAGACTCAATCATCTGCTTGCTCTCTGGACTCCAGTGTGGATCTGTCTCAGCTCCTCCATCATACTTGACATTCTTCAGTTTGGTCTGAACCACCAGGAAGTAGATGTACATCTCAGTCAGGGTCCTGGGCAGCTCTCCTCCCTCTCTGCTTTTCAACACATCCTCCAGAACTGTAGCAGTGATCCAGCAGAAGACTGGGATATGGCACATGATGTGGAGGCTTCGCGATGTCTTGATGTGGGAGATGATTATGCTGGCCTGCTCCTCATCTCTGAATCTCTTCCTGAAATACTCCTCCTTCTGTGGGTCATTAAACCCTCTGATCTCTGTCACCATGCTGACACATACAGGAGGGATCTGATTTGCTGCTGCAGGTCGTGTGGTTATCCAGATGCGAGCAGAAGGAAGCAGTTTCCCCCTGATGAGGTTTGTCAGCAGCACATCCACTGAGGCGGACTCTGTAACATCAGTCAGGATCTCATTGTTGTGGAAGTCCAGAGGAAGTCGACACTCATCCAGACCATCAAAGATGAACACAACCTGGAACTCTTCAAACCTGCAGATTCCTGCTTCTTTGGTTTCAGTAAAGAAGTGATGAACAAGTTCCACCAAGCTGTACTTTTCCTCTTTCAGCACATTCAGCTCTCTGAAAGTGAATGGAAATGTGAAGTGTATGTCCTTGTTGACTTTGTCTTCAGCCCAGTCCAGAGTGAACTTCTGTGTTAAGACTGTTTTCCCAATGCCAGCCACTCCCTTTGTCATCACTGTTCTGATTGGTTCATCTCTTCCAAGTGAGGCTTTAAAGATGTCTTCTTTTCTGATTGCTGTTTCTGGTCTGACTGGTTTCCTGGGTGCTGTTTCAATCTGTCTGACTTCATGTTCATTATTGACCTCTGCAGTCCCTCCCTCTATGATGTAGAGCTCTGTGTAGGTCTGAGTCAGAAGGGTTGAGTTTCCTGCTTTAGCAATCCCCTCAAACACACACTGGAACTTCTTCTTCAGGCTAGACTTGAGGTTAAGTTGGCACATAACAGGAGATTCTAAAAGAACAATAAAAAAACAACAACTTGTTGAATGTGCTTTAAAGGAAATATGACTTCATTTCCTAAGAGAATAAGCAAATAAGTAAGGTGTATTGATGCAAATATTTGGTATTCTTGCAGGGTTTTGAGAACACACACTACGTACTGTTCACATTACATACTGCTGTTTTGTATATGAAACAGTAGGAAAATAAATGTTCATAATTAACCTGGATAAAAAATATTCTGCTGAACTTGGTCTAGATGTTGAAAATGCCGTCTTTGGGAACTTTGTTATTACTACACTAGGTCCAATTAGCTCAATGTGTTAGACGACTTAAAAGCTCTAAAAAAAGAATTAAAATGGTTCAAGCCTGAGAAGGCCACTGAAATTTAAAGTGGCCCATGGTTTGTGGTACCTTCTGCACACTTTATACATTGGTGGTCAACTTTCAGGTCATTCTGCAAATCTGAAGATAGATCAAGGGTATAACAACTAAAACGGCTCAGACATAAAGCCTCCGGCCAGGATGTATAATGAAGCAAAAACTTCTGGATATTGACAAATGTTTGGATTTATAACAATTCAAATTTGAATTTAATTCAATTTGAGTCTCTCTTATTTCACCAGTCTTTATATAAATTCTCTTACTGCTCTGCAGATGGTCAGCCAGCTCCTCCTCCTTCATTCTCCTCAGGAAATGCAGTGTGATCTTCAGAAATGCCTCTCTGCTGCTCCTCCTCTGCTCCTCCTCCTCACCATCCAACACCTCCTCATCCTCCCTCTGACTCTCTAAGCATTCTGGGTAATCTGAACTCAGAACCCTCTGCATCTTCTTCAGCTCGTTCTTCACAAAAGTGACGATGTTCTTCTCCAAAAGCTGGAACAGAATACTACATGAATTACACAATCAAACAAAAATCATGAAGCAAACATCAGATCCATGTTGGACAGACTGACAATCCACTGGTCTACAAAGTGCAGCATGGAGATGACTGTGAACAGAATAGATGTAAAAGTAGTTGTTGTGCATGTACAGACCATAAATATGGAGTCCAGGTGTGTTTGATCCTGCTGGGCAGACTGACCACTGGGAACCTCTGAGCTCTCCTGGTCCACTCTGTGGAGGAATCACGAAGAATGAGTTAACATAATGTCTGTCCACACACAGACAAACACAAGCTAAAGGTCCATCAAGTGATATTTGGATGTGAACAGAGAATCAGATGACTCCCTGTAGTGGTCAAGCTTTACTAGTCCTGCTGATCCCACTGAGAATCAACAACTCCATCTGTTTGTAGCTTTCAGCTCAGAGTCAGTTTGGTGTAGTCCCAACAGCTCTCACCAACCCTCCATGAAGCTGTCCCTCCCTCACTGTACTGTACTGTAAGTTATATTCAGAAAGGAACGTTATTTTTCCAAAAACAGCTGTTGGAAAAGGGGGGTCATCTTATAATCAGGGCTGTCTTATATTCATATTATTATTTATATTCGTACCTCATGCCAGAGTACATAATGCCATCAAGAGCTACTGTGACTAAACGCATTGAAAAACACTTTTCGGTGAAAGATGAGCTAAAAGTCAAGCTAACGTTAGCTCTGACCACCGACTGCTGGACAGCTCTCACAGAAGAAAGCTACATCACAACTTTTCTTAAAAATTAACCGGGTTAGTTATTGGTAAATGGGTGTCGGCCTGTTGAAAGCAGAATTAACTGAAACGGACATCCCTAATCTTGATTATACAGCAAGTCACAGGATTGCACTACCGGGGAACTTTTCTGGCTGTTTGACTTTGTTTTTTGCCTCACCACACTACCGCGGATACCAGAGTGAGGTAAAACCCAAGGCACACCACCTTGGGTGACCAGAGGTACTTCCACTGTGGATCATCTTCACAGACTTAAAATAAATCCCACTCCACACATGGTCAGCTGTCAATAAGCATGACCTCAATAACCAAGCTGTTCCAACTAAAGACTGAGCTCCAATATGTTGAAAATCCAATCAGAGAACAGAACAGCAGGAAGTGCTGTATTTCCGCCTGCCAACTTTGAACTAACCGGCTCCTCTGATAACACATAGGCCTACAGCTGTGAGCGCTGCTGGAAACACCGGAACCAGCCAGTCGGCCATGGTGAAAGGCGGAAGATGGATCTCTTTCCCACTGTTCGACCCAGCAGAGGTGGATGATCACTTCCATTAGAGAACTGACTCAGACCACTTACCATCTCACAATCACCCAAGTGACTCCCTCCTCCTCAGTTTTCACCACCAAACTATCGCTTTAAAGGTGTCAATCACACAACCAACTAAGAGAGTGGACCGAAACGTTTATTCTTGGATTTTCAGTTCAAATTCTGCAGCTCAGTTTTCAGAGACTTTTTTTGCATCCAGCCCTGAGGTTTACACCACAGCTACTCCAAAAACTGATGACTTAGTTAAGTACTGGAATAAAAATTGCGCCTCCATTCTTGATTCTGTTGCACCTCTTAAATCTCAGAAATGCAAACCGAATGCACATCCCTGGCTTAACAAGTACACTTGCACCTTAAAAAACCCAGGTGAGAGTAAAATTCTGATAAATTACCGTCATCTTTTGACAATCAATATCTAATGTGTTCATACCAAGATGAGTTTGGCAAAGTTACATCTGGTAAACTGCCCCTAATCAAATACAGATCAGAGCCGCTAACATTACCCTAATTTATAATGTAGAAGCATAAAGGACCATCTCAGTCACATATTAACATAATAATAATAATAATAATAATAATAATAATAATAATAATAATAATAATAATAATAATAAGGTAAGATAATGATATGCTAACTCTTGGCCTTGGAAATAACAATTTGAGCTCACATATTCAGTAAAATTGTCTCTGAATAAAATACTGAATAATTAAAAAAAAAAAACGTTTTACATTAACATGACACCAACAACTTACATTTTATCAGATGAATGTCGTTGTTTAAAATCAATCCCAAAATCCTTTGAGTTGTCACTCTTGAAGGACACACAGCTGGGTTCAGGTCCAGGTTCAAGTTCAGGTTCAGGTCCAGGTTCAGGTTCAGGTCCAGCAGAGTCTGGTCTGTGCTGCCTCCTTGTTCTTCAACACAACACACACAGAGCTTTGAGTGTGAATAATGATGGTGGAGAACAGTGATGGACAGTTAGAGATCCTCATCTCACCTCTGAGCTTTGGTCTGGCTGTCATGTTCCCCACACCGAGAGCGTTTAGAGGGAGGCACTCCCTCCTCTCTGTCCTCACACTGATCCATGCTGTTGAAGTCACATCCACATCAGTCACACACACTTTCTACCTTCACCTGGAGAGGAAACACAAATCATCCTTTACATCATTTCTCCTGTCAAATCCTAAATATCAGCTGCTCCTCCTGTGATTGGCTGTTATTTTCTGTTATATATCCGTGTGAATGCAGCCAGACAGCAGTGTGACGCAGAGAAAGCTGCCATCAGCTGCTGTACTTCTACTATCAATCCACTAGATGGCGTCATGAAGATGACGCAGTGTGACGCAGAGAAAGCTGCCATCAGCTGCTGTACTTCTACTATCAATCCACTAGATGGCGTCATGAAGCTGCAGTGAAGTGAAGAGCAGCACACATGATGCATGGAGGAGGATTTACATTCACTGACTCACACTGACTGAATTTCATTCATATTCAGTCAATTCAACACCAATAAACAACATGTCAATAGTTTCAGTTATCTATTAGTTCTCTTTGATGTTGTTGTCACATTAGTAGTGCACATGACGCACAAACACAAATGTATTAAATGATTAGAATCAGGGCACATTTACTTTGATATGACTTTGTTTACATTAAATACAAACTTGTTAAACAGCAGCAGATGTTAGATCTTAACTGCTGCCAGACATTTAACAACACAGATAAAATGTCATTTGGTGTAAAGTGAAACTATTTTATAGCCTTTTTTAATTGAGTAGTTTAATGTTGATCAAATTGTGCATAAAGCCGACAGTGTTTTAATGTGGTGATGGTACACGTGAACTTCTGAGAGAAACTCAGTAGTTACAGATGAACTCTGATTACAAAGATATATGAAGAAATAAATACACACATCATCAGCTCCTGTCTAACTGCATATACCAGTAATAAGTCATTATAAAGCAAGAACAGAAGTGGACTGTATGCATGTTATTGTAGCAACATTGAACTTGATGACGTCCTCTGACTGTCCCTCCACATCAGTCAATACAATACACTTGATTTAAAGCTTTCACAGGAAACAGTAGCAGGCCTATACTGTAGTGTCTGACTTTACACCGCTGGAAACAACGTTTAAAAAGTAGATTTAGTTTGATTTCTAAGAGCTCAAGAAAGGAAATAATCATCAGCTGTTCATTAATATTGTTTGTCTCCAGTAAATCAATCATTTAACAACATGTAGATTTATCTTCCAACATGAGAGTTCTCCAAACTTTCTGATGAAATAAAAACATCACACAGCAACAAACAAACCCTGAAGTTACTAAAGAGAAAGTTCAACTATGAAACAAAGCAAACTTACAGTTAACATCCAAACTGCTGAAGACAAAGACTCTCCACTCCACGTCCATCAGAAAAGTGTTTGTCACAGGTGAGCTGTTTCCTGGAACGAGTCAGAGCTCCACCTGTAGAGGAGGAGGGACAGGTAGAAAGACTCACAACATGATGACACTTTATGGATGTTCGTCACTCATTTATTCTTCATGTATTTGTAGATTTATTGTTGTATTGATAAACAAGTAGAAGGTATCTGAACCTCAGTCTGACCTGTTAGAAAACAGCTGTTTAGTTGTTGTCACGGTTTCTGTCATTTAAAAAAAACAGTTCACGTAATCTGTGTTTAGAGCTGCAACTAACAATGATTTTCATTATCAATTAATCAATTAGTTGTTTGGTCCATAAAACGTCAGAAAATTGTGAAAAATGCCCAAGTCCATGATGACATCATCAAATGTCTTGTTTTGTACCCAAAGATCTCCAGTTTACTGTCAAAGAGACTAAAGAAACCACAAAATACATTTATTAATACACATTGAAGAAGCTGGAATCAGAGAATCTGGAAGAGAATGGTTTTTTTTCATAAACGCCTCAAAGCAATTAATCAATTAAAATATTGACTGTTGAATTAAATCATTTTCTGTTGAATCAATTAATTGTTGCAGCTCTGTGTTCATAGTAACATCGTTCAGTTTATCTTTGTGCCACCAGAGGGCGCCAAATCATTTCTAATGACAAGTAGGTGAAGATGAAAAACCAACATGTGACTGAGGAAGCTCAACAAAGACCAGTAAAGTTCATCTTTAGTTGCAGACATGCAGTAAGATGCAGTTTGTACACATTCATCTTTCTAGCTTTTGCTCTGGAATTCTGCTTTAAAACTAAACACAACTAACTTAAATAAGATTGTTTCATTAAAACCAGACTGATTGCTTCTGTCCAGAACACTTTCTTGAAATTATAAGAAATAACTGACTCATAAAACACATTTGTTGTTGCATTTCAGTCACTGATCTACTGAAAGCTTATAATTCAAATCTTGAGACTGCATAAAAACTCTTGATAACAGCGCTTTAGACCTCAAACAAAGAAAGACTAAATATTAGTTTGTACTTTGAACTCTAAAAGCAGCATGATGAACTTTCCACACAGTTCTCACATAACTTATAACTACAGACATGCAGGCTGGACTGTATCAATAAATAAACTTTATCTAACAATCATAGAGATAAAGTCACTCACCTCAGCAGGTGAAAGGTAAAATTATTAGTTTTTACAGATTTAAAATTAGACCATATGTATTTTAAATGTATCAGATATGTTTGTTATAATTCCTGCTGTGTTAGAAATGAATAAAAAATTCCCATTTAAGAGAAAAACAAGATCATTTGGAAGTATTCTTCAGTAAAAGTACAAATAATGGCTCCTGACTGTGTTGTATTATTATATCATTAATGTATTAACATGTAGTGCTTTATGTTGATTTAGGATGACTCTATATGTGCACTTTTATATGTAGATGTGCATTTGATTGATGTATCTGTTTTTACTGTTATTGTTGTTGCTGTGATGTTATACTGAAGACACTGATGCCTGAGGATATTGATTTAAAATCTGAATCATAGCTAGAAACATGTAGTGAATGGTAAAATATCTCCCTCTGTCATGTAGTGGAGTGGAAGTATAAAGTAGCAGAAAAAGGAAGTACAAGTACTTGAAGATTGTACTTAAGTACAGTACGGGAGTGAATGTACTTTAAGTTACAAAAGCAGATGGATCCTTCCAGAAATTTGTAAAGAGTTCCAAACTAAATGAGTCTCAATAAAGAGCTTCCAAACACATTTGATGACACATTTCCATAAAGAAGCGACACTAGTTCATGTTGGAGGAGAGTCAATAAGATGAGTGCTGTCTTTCTGAATACTACTGTATTTATTGAATATAATAAGTGAGGCCCCTCACCCCCCTGCTGTCTCTACATCAGTCCTGTAGTAGAAATAGAAACATCTCTATATTCACCTGTAGACACAGAAAGTCAAAGCTGTTCTCCAGCGGCTGTCCGGCCGAGCGCAGCCGCATTTAGTGTCTCAGACAGCGGGGAGAGCAGCGGCTCATCACCGCCTCCTCCACAGGCTGAATCAGGCAGGAAAACCTGCCGTCAGTCATCAGTAAGTATTGGACACAGTAATAACAACACTTCAGCGGCAGTTATGTGCAGTTTCTGATTGTAACTACGCTAAATAAATAAGTAAAAGAGGAAGAAGTAACAAGTAAAACGTTTAAAAGCGGTATCATTACCTTCAGGTTGATGTCTGGATGTAAAAGTCTATCTGCGCCACGACTGTCACAGAAAGTGAAACTAAACTTGCACACGGACACTCCCAGAGAGACAATGAGTTTGCATGTCAGATGAGATCATTCTTGTTCAAACAAAACTCAACTAAACAGAACCACTGGTGGCAAAATACTCAACTACTGTACTTAAGTACAGTACTAAGGTACTTTTTGCATGTGATGCTACTTTATACTTCCACTCCACTACATTTCAGAGGGAAATATTGTACTTTCTACTCCACTACATTTATTTGACAGCTTTAGTTACTTTTCAGATGAAGATTTGACACAATGGATAATATAACAAGCTTTTAAAATACAACACATTGTTAAAGATGAAACCAGAGGTTTCCAACCTTTTTGGCTTTTTGACGTCTTACAAAAAGCAGTGTGTAGTCGGGTCACATTTCACATGTCTATGAGTTGTTAACAGCTCCACCAAATAGTGATTTTTCCCTCTAAACTTCTCACATGCTTTCATTTCAATAAATGTTCAAATGATCCAATATTTCAGCAAAAATCAAAGATTAGAGAAAAAGTCAAAAAACTGAAAACAGATTTGTGTATCAGAACTTTGTTTTTTCTTCTTTCCTCTCCCATTAATCATCTCACCACCCCTCAGATTTATCTGCTGACCCTTTGGAGGGGCCCGACCCCTAGGTTGGGAACCACTGGACTAAACTAGCTAACTGTATATAAAGTAGTGTAAACTAGCTCCACCTCCAGCAGCTACAACAGTAACATGCTGCTCTAACACTGATGCTTCACTATTAATAATCTAATGATGTCATATATAATAATATATCAGTCAGAGGAACCAAACCACTACTTTTACTGCAATACTTTAACTACATCAAGCTCATAATACTTATGTACTTTTACTGTAGTAGGATTTTTCATGCAGGACTTTTACTTGTAATGGAGTATTTTTATATTGTTGTGTTGGTACTTTTACTGAAGTAAAAGATACTTCTTCCATTACTCATTTTGTTAATTTTAACTAGTTCACCAGAGGGCAGTGTTAGCTCTTTTTTCAAGTGAGACATGCCTTATAAGTCAGCACTATCTTAACACCTTATATGAAAGCTTTGCTTCATTTACAACTGTCTGGGTTTTGTATACTATATATGTGATGATGATTCTCTGAGTCTTCTTCCTTTGTCTGATAATCTGGGTTTAGAACCATGTAAGGTGGAAGATGTCAAAATATGATCAGAAACATGCTGTTTCCTGTGTTTGCTGTTGTGCAGACTGCTGTATAAAATTAGAGAGGCTGCTGCTCTCGGCCTGATGCATATCATGTTACAGAAAGACATTCTCTCTTTGTGAGTCTCTTATTTAATACAAAACTCAGACTCTGTCACACATTAACATGAACTCTCTCTCTCTGTAAATACTGTGTGTAACCATGGTAACGCTTTGACCAACAGACGCATCAATTAACATGAAGTCAAAGTATACAGTAGCTGTCTGGACAGACAGTACAAGAAACCCTTTGATATTAGAGGGCGTTATTTTATTTAGTGTTCATTTAAAACATCTTTAATAGAGGTTGATAGTGAGGCTCAGTTTCAACTAATAATATAATAAGAATAACTTTATTTATATAGAGTCTTTAAAAACAGAATTTACAAAGTGCTTTAACAGACAAAAAGTCTGTCAAAGTGTTTACTGATAGTGAAGGCAAGATGGAACAGGTTGAAGAAAAACTGCTAAAACATTATTGGGGTAATTAGCTAATTCTTCTTTTTTCAGTTCTTTATATGCTTTTCTGATGCTTATTTGTGTCTTTAATGAATATTTCAGCCTTAGTAGCAGAGAACTATATTATCATTTTCCTTCCAGACATGCACAAGGCACCTCCTTTACTGCCCAGCATCAGGTCTTAAAGGAGGGTTCACATTTTTCAAGTCTGTCATAAAACAATACTGACATATCCTCGTGTATGTTGAAAGAGTTACTGGTTGTTGTAATTGTTGCTTCTGTCCACACTGAAGAGAAGAGATTCTAAAGCAAATCCCATGTAAGTAATGGAGGACGATATCTACAGTCACTGTGCAAACATTTCAAAATTCAGCCAAACATCAATTCCTTCATGGCCAGGAGGAACAGTCACAGTCAACAATAACTCAACGTACTGTATAAATGGTCATGTCATAATTGTTTTCCTTTCATATATGGTTGTGAACTCTATCTGACTTGACTGCAGCTATTTTACATTGTGTTGGTAAAAACCTTTCTAAACTGAAAACAGTGAAACTAAATTTGGGAGGAAAACCAGCCTCAAGTATGAATTGATGATTATTATTAATGTTCAAGCTTTTAAGATTTTACAAGGTCAACCTACCAAAATAACTGCATTGTCCTGCAGTAGCAGCACTGACCTGTAAAATGTATATAAAACTACAAAATGTCTTAAATTGATCCATAGCAAACTCACTGAATCCATGGCAACGCTATACTTCCTGTTACATCCCCCAAAGCATTATGGGAACCGTAGTTCCATAACTGAGAGCACAATTATTCCCCAAATCAAATTAAGACAAGGAACAAAGAATAATGATATGAGTGATAAAAATCCATTAATATGAACTTTTGTTCATGTTGACATTACTAATGCTCAGACTTTAAATCCTCTGCTCTAAATGTAACATTCTTCATCTTCTCTTCGCTTGAATCTCATAATGACTGACAGAGTTATTTCTCTCAGGGTCAATCTGTGTTCAGTCAGCACTTCAACATGCTGCTTGTTTCTTAGTTTTACTACTGAACATCTGCTGAAATGACAAACATCCCTGCAGATTTTATCAGCTGTTTCCAATAAATGTTAATTAGGTGAGTTGTTCAAACTGTAAAGTGAAACCTGTCTGTTGTCTGCTGACAAAAAAGATAAAAATACTTAAATATTGTTATCAGAATTGTACTAATGACTTTAGTAAAATGACTCCAAACACAAAGAGGGATAGAGAAGCAGAGTGAAGCTATTTCAACAATATTTCCAATACATGGAGGCTGTTAGCTCACTGTTGTTCTTCATCCTCCCACCAGATAGAGCCAAAGTCAACAAAGCTATTTTATAACCTTTTTTAATTGAGTAGTTTAATTTGGATCAAATTGTACATAAAGCCGACAGTGTTTTAATGTGGTGATGGTACACATGAACGTCTGAGAGAAACTCAGTAGTTACAGATGAACTCTGATTACAAAGATATATGAAGCAATAAATACACACATCATCAGCTCCTGTCTAACTGCATATACCAGTAATAAGTCCTTATAAAGCAAGAACAGAAGTGGACTGTATGCATGTTATTGTAGCAACATTGAACTTGATGACATCCTCTGACTGCCCCTCCACATCAGTCAATACAATACATTTGATTTAAAGCTTCCACAGGAAACAGTAGCAGGCCTATACTGTAGTGTATGACTCTCCACTCCACATCTGTCAGAAAAGCGTTTGCCAAGGGCGAGCTGTTTCCTGGAACGAGTCAGCGCTCCACCTGTAGAGGAGGAGGGACAGGTAGGAAGACTCACAACATGATGACACTTTAAGGATGTTTGTCACTCATTTATTGTTCATGTATTTGTAGATTTATTGTTGTATTGATGGTTTCTCAGTGTTTAACTGAGCTGTTAGAAAAAATAACTCATCATGACGTTCATCTGAAGAGAAGCTGAACGTTACATTTAGATTAATCAGATTTAAGACGTAACTGACAGGAATAAAACATATTTTTATAACAAAAGTTATTTTTTCACATCAATAATTGCTCTTCATCCTGTTACAGAACACATCACAGATCAGATGGAAATAATCTCCATCACAGAGTCAGAATTAAAATTAATAATTCACACAAATCTGACTTTTGGACTCTTCAGAGTTTCTTCTCACACAGACATGAAAAACAAAAGCGTCTGAAATATGAACGTAATGAACAGACGGCCATCTTTCCTCGTCTGAGGAGGAAGTTTAGCAGCTGATGTTTCTGTTTGAAATGACTGTTTAGATAGTGTTTAGACATAATAAATTAATTTCTCTAGCTGAAATATTTAGTGATTCATTTTCCACAAACTAGAGAGAACCATGTCCCTTTCATGTAGAGAAATCAAACTCCACTTACTGAACTTTTCTCATGTCACTCTGCAGCTCTGTTGAGTCTTGAGCAGGTCTGTGTAGAAAAACAGCTTTTGCTTCAGTTAAAGCTGCATTTTCATCACATTCATTTAACCGACACAGTTTCTCGTCCTTCATCAGTGTGTGTGTGTGTGTGTGTGTGTGTGTGTGTGTGTGTGTGTGTGTGTGTGTGTGTGTGTGTGTGTGTGTGTGTGTTTGAGTCTCAGTCAGAGTAAAGTTCAGATGTTGAAGTTTGATTAAAACCAGAACCTTCCTCATATGAACAAACAAACACTCAGCTGCTGTTTGAATGTTTGAAAGCTGGAGTTCATGAATCAGTGGACACTTTCTGAATGTAACTTTCTGGGGTGTAAACTGAAATAAATCTAAATTAGAGATATTTATTCTCAAAAACATATTTCTATTGACAAAAAGAGAAAAAGATGTTTATTTGTGTGTAAATGTTTAATTATTATCCACTTTTATTTAATTTTATTTATTTTCATAAACATATTGTACTTTTTCTCCTCCTGATTAAAAACAAATAACATGTTTTTCTTTGTTTTTTTGTAAAAAATAGATTGATGAGTAAAAAAAGTGAATGACGTTGGTTGATGGCAGCAGTTTCTGTGACCTGGGACACCATATGTTTGTTGACAAGTCCGCCAGCTCCGCGCAGCTCATTTGCATATTGGGATCCTTTCACAATGTGGGCACAGCTGAGAAAAACAGAAGGCATTTTAATAGCGTGTAAGTGTAAATGCAAAGAGCCATTGATCAGATGTCATTATCCAGATAATGTATCCAGATACAGATCACATGTTAATAGCAGCTGTAAATGGGGCCAGTGTGTCAGAGACTCTGTAGAAGGACAGAGTGCCAGCAGGACAGTCCACATAAGCTCCCATACTTTTCACTACAAACATGTTTTACAATAAAACTCTATCATTCAATACATAAACAAAGCAAGAAAAAATAATAGTCTTATTATCATTATTTCCATTTCATAGAATAATCATGAGCCTTATTTAACAAGTTTCAAATGCTGCTATTGGTCCAACCAACATAGATAATATGTTGAGTATATTATAATTCTATATACTGAAGAATAAAAGTGTCATCCTTCCATTTAGTCTTGATTTATCTTTCTAAAGTTTAGCAGCTGCAGCATTATTTGGATTTGTACTGATTGATAGACGTGCAGAGAGTGAAACTGCGCCCCCTACAGGTCAGAAGGAAGCACTGACATATGAATGAAAATGTGTTTAGTTGAAGTCATCCAGATTGAATAGTTGGAGTTTGTTTGTGTCTCAGCTGCAGGCAGCAGCAGCGTGAGGACAGACAGCAGGATGAAGACGCTCAGCAGCCGACGACTCATCATGTTTCAGCCCAACTGAAGAATCAAACACAACAACAACACGTGATCAGAGGATTTGAAACTCTGAAACTTGTCATCATTTCCATCAGCGCAGCATCAGTCTTTCATTTCAAACTAGTTTGAAAATTTGTTTTTTTAGAAAACCAAACCAAGAGCTGTTTGATTCTTTTTACTTTCTATTTTTCTAGTATTTATTTCATTTAACATCACAAATAAAGTGTATTATTATTATTATTATTATTATTATTATTATTATTATTATTATAGCAGAAAAAGATTTGATTTGTCTTTTTGATTGAAGATAAATGTCCAATCAGAAGCAGAGACATTCAGATATAAAAAGAACAACATAAAAGCAGCAAATAAACAAAAATCCCTGAAATAAAGAAGGAAATATTCGGTTAAGATTTCAACATAAATGTGGATTGTAAAGCTGCGACACAAATAAATTTGATTTTCCAACATGTGAAAATGTTCAGGACTGTAAAATCAGACACATGTTTATTTCTGATAGTAAGAGTTTCTTAACGGACTGTAAAAGTCTTGTTTGGTGACATTTGGAGAAAGATTTAGTTTTTCCAAACCTGCATGTTCAGCATGATGGAAATAGAAAACAGCTGCTAGTTTGGATGAAGTTTGACAGCAGGAGTCCAGATGTTTTCTTCATCTTTCAAATGAAGTGAAAAAGAGAAAAATGAGAGTTTTTCTGTGATAAAGTAAAGTGGAGAACTGTACCTGGATCTGTAGATGTGATGGTTTCGCCTCCATGCTTGCAGCTCTGTAAGCAGTCTGTGTTTGGATGTTGAGCTGAGCTTTTTACTGTCTTTACTTTCTTTCTTACTTTCTCCTCTCTCAGCTCATCGTCACATACCTGATCTGACCTCTGACCTCTGACGTGCTGATTGTCACAGCAGAAGAAGACAAACGGACGTCTGTATTCACTTTGTGTGCAGAAAGTTAACCGACACGTGTTTCACTGTTTTCTTCCTAGAGAAGAAAACACTTGCTTTTTGTCCAAAGCACATTTTCCAAATATAACTATTAATGTTGATGATTTATATCAAAATGTGACTTTTCATTCAAAGTTGAGTTGTGTGAAGGTTGTAGAAATGAGAAACTGACCCTGCGCTAAACTGTGTGTGAATAAACAATATAACTATTAATAATGTTCAGCTTATTATTAGAGTGACATTTTTCTGAATCTGACAATAAAGATCAAATTAAAGCTTCTATTATTATTTATGATCCTTTTTTTATTGGACATAACAGGTGATGCTGCAGATACATTTATTTCTGCCTGATACAAATGATCAACTTTACTTGGTACAACACAAAACAGGAAATGAGAAACATTTTTTAAAAAGTTTAAAGAGATTTATTATCCTGTAAATTAGCTTTTTATTGTGGATATTTAGTAAGGCGCTAAACTGTCAGCTGTTTGCTCTCTAATATTCTGTTCACATACAGCCAGAGCTGCAACAATTAGTCCATTCATTGATTATCCATCAACAGAAAATTAACACTTAATAATCATTTGAGTCATTTTGAGGCAAACATTTTCTGCTTTTAGCTTGTGAAGATTTAATGCTTTTCTTTGTCTTACATGATGATAAACAGAATATCTTACTGTTCTGGACTTTAGTTCAGACAAAATGAGACATTTAAAGACGTCACCTTTGACTCTGTGAAATTAGAACCAGCATTTTACACAATTTACACAATTTCCTGACATTTTACAGACATTCATTGATTTATCAATCAACATTCAATAATTATTTGAGTCATTTTGAAGCAAACATGGTTTTAGCTTCTCAGGTGTACAGATTTAATGCTTTTCTTTGTCTTACATGATAATAAACAATATTTTACTGTTCTGGACTTTAGTTCAGACAAAATGAGAGCATTTTACACAATTTTCAAAATTTCTTCACATTTTATATACAAAACTGTGAATTGATGAATTCTTGATCATAATGTTTATTTACAGCTCTACATGCACATCCAGTAGAAACACATAAAAACATGTTGGTTTCTGAATTGACTATATGATTAAAAAAACATCTAATTGAACAAGAACCCCCCGAAAAAAGAGGAGAGGAAAAACAACAAAGTGTCTCTATAGGCCAGCGGATACTTACTGTCATTATGTGTGTTATAGTTAGTTGGCAAAACTCTTCCAACATTTTTAAAAGCCTTTGTCACAACTTGACATTTCAGTAAACTTTCAGCCGGTGGTGGTTTTCTTTCTGAGAGCTTCTGAGTTTCACTTTGGGTGTTGGACTTCAAAATTCGCTGAGACTCATAAGGATCAAACCCACGACCTCTGAACCTCCAAACAGTCCTCTAACAGACTGGGCTATCTGCTCTGAGAACATCAGCTTCTTTTTTTTACAGCTTTTTAAATGTGTTTATATGTGACTGACAAACAAACTGTCAGCCATGTGGAAACCATGTTGGGTTTAGAAACTGAATTTACAAGCAGTGAGAGATCAGGTTGGTGCTAAATAACATGAGAAAGTTTCTCTAACAGGAGGAGACTCTCCCTCCTACAGAGAACAAAGAGACACTGAGGAACCAGGCCAGAACCCAAACCCAGGACACAGAGGCTGAGTGAATGTGGTGTTGAAGGTGTGGAGGTGGATCAGTGTGTCAGAGGAGACTCTGTAGAAGGACAGAGTGCCAGCAGGACAGTCCACATACACTGCTACTCTATAAGAGACAGAGGAGGAGGAGGAGGAAGAGTAGGAGACGGATGCTCCACTGTTATTGTGCCAGATGGAGTAATGTTTATCGGAGAGGTACAGAGTCCAGGACTGATCATTCCCTCCAAACTTGCAGTCATCATTGTTTCCTCTCTTGCTGATTCCTCTGTAAGACACTACTATATAAAGGCTTCCTCTCCACTCGACCTCCCAGTAACAGCGACCAGTCAGATCATTTCTACACAGCAGCTGAGGCCAGTAATCAAATCTGTCTGGATGATCAGGATATGACTGATCCTCCTCCACATATGTCACCTTCCTGTTGTTGTCAGACAGTTTGAGTTTTCTGTGTGCTGTGTTTGGATCCAGTGTGAGTTGACAGAAATCTGATGGATAGAACAAGACACAATAGAGCTGCAGTTATTGATCTATCATCTGTTTGATGATGACATCATCTTCATCCTCAGTAGGATGTGAATGAGTGATGTCACAGTTTGAAGTTTGTTTTGTTTTCATGAATCAAATGAAAAACACACTTACACTTCCTCAGACCTGGTTTCAACCATTGGACCCCAGCAGGCTGCAGCCTGAAAGGAGGAGGGGGGTCAGAGCAGCACATTCTCTTTCAGCATGCAAACATGGACATTACATCGCTCTAGTCTACTGTTTTATTATTCTGTTCAAATGTGGGGTTGGGCTTTGATAGACTTTTGTCCAATCTGAATCCGGTATCCCAATCCCTCTGAAACCCTGATTGAATCTAATTTGGTTTATCTTTCAACATTTACAGGAAACTTCAGTTAGAAATAACAAAAATGCAAAGATTTAGGTGAGATCTGACAGAGAAAATGTTTCCAGTTCTTCCCCCTCTATCAGACATTGTCTCTCCATACCTGAGAGTGTTCAGTCTCCAGTGTGAATCCTCCAGTCCAGCAGACAACAGCTTTTCTCCTGAGCTTCCTGGATGATTGTAGCTCAGGTCAAGCTCTCTCAGATGGGAGGGGTTGGCGCTCAGAGCTGAGACCAGAGAAGCACAGCCTTCCTCTGTGATCAGACATCCTGACAGGCTGCAGACACACAAAACAACGCACATGTCTGACAGTGCTGCTGTGTGCAACTGTCCAGGTGCAACAGTTTTTAGACATGGTTAGAGGAAATCTGTAAAATCATCTGTGGTATTCAATAATTCAACAACAGAAACAAAACAAGTGAAAACAAAAATCTGCATTGAAGGACTTCCAGGTTGGGTGCCATCAGCGAGTAACTTTTCCTCCATTTCATTCGAACTAATACTCCTAACTTCCTTTCCAGACCCCCGCCTACTATAACTGACACCCTCATTCAAATGAGATATCCAGAAGTGTGATTTGAAGACCTATAGCAACCTAACTGGGTTCCAGACCCCATCGAATTTGGAAGCAAGAGTGTGAATTTAGGATGTGTGAATTGGATAATCATACCTGGTATGGTGCACTGGATTGGATATTTTCTTCTCACTTCAATGCTAAACATCATTTAATACAATTCAAAATACCACTGGATTCATTGGACCGGGGCCAAGATAAGTCATATTGCAACCAATTTTGACTAATTAGATGTAAGACACTTGCTAAGAACCTGCTTCTTTATACCACCCAATTTGGGCCTGCCCTTTAGTGGAGAAACTCTTGGACAGGGTATTTAAATGCCTTCCCAAAATACACCATACCAATATTCAACCCTCTCCATGCATCACGTTATTCGGAGGGTTTAGAGAAAATCAAATACTCACTTAAGGGTAAATCTAACATTTTCTCTAAGATCTGGGAGCCCTATCAAGCTTATTATGTGAAGACTGGTTTTTAACCAATACTTTCTCACGGTTCTCATGTAAAAGACTTGTTTCTGTTTTTCCCCCCTCTCTCTCACTTTTTAATTTACTATTATCATTGGTAATATTATTATTATTTCATTATGTAAACTGTCTACCCATGAATATTGTCTATTTGTGTCCCCTTTGTGTGTATATGTGGGCTTTACCATATTTTTAGCTTTTCTCTCTGTATCTCTCTTACTGTATGTGTTTACATGTCTGTATAACTGACCAGCTATGTAATGATCCATGGACCTCAACTATTCTTGCTCTGTTCATGTTCCTAACTACAAAAACAATAAAAATCTGCTTGTAAATCTACAAGTAATTATCTACTGCTGAACCTTAGTAAAAATTGGTTTGACAAATCATATTAGCAGAGACAATCCTACACAGGTTTAATGTTATCCTCTAATATCATTCAGATTTTAAATGTTCATCTGTTGAACAGGTTGATGAATCCTGACCTGAGAGTTTCCAGTGTACAGTGTGGACTCTCCAGTCCAGCAGACAGCAGCTTCACTCCTGAATTTTGCAGGTTGTTGTTACTCATCTCCAACTCTCTCAGACTAGAGGACTGGGAGCTGAGAACCGAGGACAGAGCTGCACAGCTTCTCTCTGACAGGTTACAGCCACTCAACCTGGAAAGAAAATATAAAGGAAAAAAACAAGTTAGGAGTTATTTATTTTTCTGTCTTATTGAAAAGATAGAGTATTTAAATAATGATGAATAAATCCACCTACATGCGTACTTACAGAGCTTTGTTGGAGGCTTTGACCACTGGCAGCAGCCTCAGAAGAGCTTCCTCTGAAGCAGAGTATTTCTTCAGGTCAAACACGTCCAGATCTTTTTCTGATGACAGTAAGATGAAGACCAGAGCTGACCACTGAGCAGGAGACAGTTTTTCTGCAGAGACATGTCCTGATCTTAGGTACTGTTGGATCTTCTCCACTAGAGAACGATCATTCAGCTCATTGAGACAGTGGAACAGATTGATGCTTCTCTCTGCCGACAGATTCTCACCGATCTTCTTCGTGATGTACTTGACTGTTTCTTGATTGGTCTGTGAGCTACTTCCTGTCTGTGTCAGCAGGCCTCGTAGGAGAGTCTGATTGTTCTGCAGTGAAAGACCAAGGAGGAAGCGGAGGAACAAGTCCAGGTGTCCATTTGGACTCTGTAAGGCCTCATCCACAGCTCTCTGGTAGAAACATGTCTCTGCAGATTCTTCTTTAGTTTCAGATCTCTGGGATGCTTTTTGTTCTTCTGCCAGCAGATTGACTCCAGAGTTGATTAATGTCAGATGGACATGAAGAGCAGCCAGAAACTCCTGAACGCTTAGATGGACAAAGCAGAACACCTTTTCCTGGTACAGCCCTCTCTCCTCTTTAAAGATCTGTGTGAACACTCCTGAGCACACTGAGGCTGCTCTGATATCGAAGCCACACTCTGTCAGGTCTGATTCATAGAAGATCAGATTGCCTTTCTGCAGCTGCTCAAAAGCCAGTTTTCCCAGATACTCAATCATCTTCCTGCTCTCTGGACTCCAGTGTGGATCTGTCTCAGCTCCTCCGTCATACTTGACATTCTTTAGTTTGGACTGAACGACCAGAAAGTGGATGTACATCTCAGTCAGGGTCTTGGGCAGCTCTCCTCCCTCTCTGTTTTTCAACACATCCTCCAGAACTGTAGCAGTGATCCAGCAGAAGACTGGCATGTGGCACATGATGTGGAGGCTTCGTGATGTCTTGATGTGGGAGATGATTGTGCTGGTCTGCTTCTCATCTCTGAATCTCTTCCTGAAGTACTCCTCCTTTTGTCGGTCACTGAACCCTCTGACCTCTGTCACCATGCTGACAAACTCAGGAGGGATCTGATTGGCTGCTGCAGGTCGTGTGGTTATCCAGAGGTAAGCAGAGGGAAGCAGTTTCCCCCTGATGAGGTTTGTCAGCAGCACATCTACTGAAGTGGACTCTGTAACATCAGTCAGGATCTCATTGTTGTGGAAGTCCAGAGGAAGTCGACACTCATCCAGACCATCAAAGATGAACACAACCTGGAATTCTTCAAACCTGCAGATTCCTGCTTCTTTGGTTTCAGTAAAGAAGTGATGAACAAGTTCCACCAAGCTGTACTTTTCCTCTTTCAGCACATTCAGCTCTCTGAAAGTGAATGGAAATGTGAAGTGTATGTCCTTGTTGGCTTTGTCTTCAGCCCAGTCCAGAATGAACTTCTGTGTTAAGACTGTTTTCCCAATGCCAGCCACCCCCTTTGTCATCACTGTTCTGTTTGGTTCATCTCTTCCAGGTAAGAGTTTAAAGATGTTTTCTTGTCTGATTGTTATTTCTGACTTTTCTGGTTTCCTGGATGCTGTTTCAATCTGTCTGACCTCATGTTCATCATTGACCTCTGCAGTCCCTCCCTCTATGATGTAGAGCTCTGTGTAAATCTGATTCAGAGGGGTTGGGTTTCCTGCTTTAGCAATCCCCTCAAACACACACTGGAACTTCTTCTTCAGGCTAGACTTGTGTTTAGACTGACAACCTGTAAGACTTCCTGAATGAACACAAAAGAAATAAGATCAACAATAATTGATTCATGAAGAAAATCTGACAATTAAATTCCCCTAAAGAATGCATATATGAACATATTTTCCTCCATCTCCTGAGACATCAGTAAGTGTCTCATTTATCCAGCATGTTAAATCTTTATAGAAATCCTCTTACTGTTCTGCAGACGGTCAGCCAGCTCCTCCTGCTTCATTATCCTCAGGAAGTGCAGCGTGATCTTCAGAAATGCCTCCCTGCTGCTGCTCCTCTGCTCTTCCCCCTCATCATCGAACACCTCCTCATCCTGACTCTGACTCTCTAAGCATTCTGGGTAATCTGAACTCAGACCCTTCTGCATCTTCTTCAGCTCATTCTTCACAAAAGTAACAATGTTCTCCTCCAGCAGCTGGAACAGAATACTATATGAATGACACAATCAAACTAAATTCATGAAGTAAACATCACATCTATGTTGGACAGACTGACAATCCACTGGTCTACAAAGTGTCACATGGATATGATTGTGAACAGAATAGATGTAAAAGTAGTTGTTGTACATGTACAGACCAAAAATATGGAGTCCAGGTGTTTTTGATGATGCTGGGCAGACTGACCACTGGGAACCTCTGAGCTCTCATGGTCCACTCTGTGGAGGAATCATGAAGAATGAGCTCACAAGTCTTTTCCACACAGAGACAAACACAAGCTAAAGGTCCATCAAGTGATATTTGGATGTGAACAGAGAATCAGACGACTCCCAGTGGTGCTGTAAAGGTTTGCTAGTCCTGCTGATCCCACTGAGAATCAACAGCTCAGTTTGTAGCTTTCAGCTCAGTGTTTTACTTCATCAGTCAGTTTAGTTTAGTCCCGACAGCTCTCACTAGCCCTCCATAAAGCTCTCCCTCCCTCACTGTACATTGCTGAAGTGCCCTGGAGCAAGGAAGCTAGAACCAGTGTGTGGTTGTATCAGACTGGTTGTACTGGGCAGCTCACAGTATGAATATCTTGAATATCAGTCTAATAAAACCAGGTAATTTAATTTCACTTTCAATATCAGTTCTAAAGCCTTACCTTTGATCAACAGGGCGATGCCTTTTCCTTGAAGTAAAAGGATGTTTTTCAGTCTGGTCACTCTGTTTTTATAGATTTTGCACTGTACCCAGAAGACACTAAAACATGTCCTGCTAACATGTTTCATAAACCATTTTTTTTACACTGCATTTAAGTTGTAACATGTTATGTATGGACAAACAAAAATGTTTTGCTTGTCCATCCATACTAGACTGATCATTATCAGTGGTATTTCCAGCATCCAAATTGGAACAAACTTGAATACACTGATCTACGACTGTCAAACCTTACAGACGTGACTATGTGCTTCCTAACAGCAGCAACATAAAATCTTAAAATCTATTTATGTTTACAACAATGCCTTGCGCTGTGAAAGGCAGGTATATTTTTCTAAAATTATTAACGCTAATGAGAATAACCCCAGAATTTTATTCGAAACCATTGACCGTCTCCTAAAACCCACCCACTTTAAAGAGCATGTCCATCTTCCCTCACAGTCAAAGTGTGAGGAGTTTGCCTCGTTCTTTGAAAATAAGATTGTCAGCATCAAGACCATTATTATGAATACTACCGATCAAAAATATGCCAGTGCTGCTCAAGGAAATCTAAATCATTTCAGGTAAATTAGTGAAGGTGAACTCCAGAATATCATTTCTCAATTGAAATCCTCCACCTGCTCACTCGATGTCATCCCCACTTCCTTTTTTAAAGAGGCTGTAGATAGTTTTATTCCCAATGTACTAGATATTGTAAACTGTTCCTTAGAGTCAGGTATCTTCCCGGATCCACTTAAAACTGCTCTAGTTAGGCCTCTACTCAAAAAACACACGCTGGATTCCTCTGTTCTGAGTAACTACAGGCCCATATCCAATCTGTCCTTTCTAGGTAAAATCCTGGAAAAGGCAGTGTTGATACAGCTTGAGGCTGTCTTACATGACAATGATATTTATGAAAAATTTCAGTCTGGTTTCAGAGGTAGATATTGGACCGAGACTGCACTCACTAAAGTCATAAATGATCTTAGAATGAGTTTCTGTCCTTGTTCTTCTCGATTTGACCACTGCATTCGATACCATTGATCATGAGATACTGCTGAACAGACTTGCCGGTCTCACAGATCACCCATGTGACTCCCTCCTCCTCAGTTTTCAGATAACTATGTATCTGACCACCATACTATTGCTTTAAAGGTGTCAATCACACAACCACCTAAGACAGTGGACCAACATGTCTATTCTCGGGTTTTCAGTTCAAATTCTGCATCTTAGTTTTCAGAGACTTTTCTTGTATCCAGCCCTGAGGTTTACAACACAGCTACTCCATAAAACTGATGACTTAGGCACTGGAATAAAAATTGTACCTCCATTCTCCATTCTTTTGCACCACTTAAACCTTAGAAACACAACCCAAAAACGCATCCATGACTTAACAAGCACACCTGCACCCTAAAAAGCAGGGCGAAAGTGGAAATCTGACAAATGCCGTCATCTCTTTCTGACATTAGACTTTCTCTAATTTATAATATAGAGGCATAAAGGACCGTCTCCCAAACATATTAACATAAAAATATTAATAATTTAGTAAGCTAATGATATGCTAACACTTGGCATTGGAAATAACACCAGGTTACTATTTTAGGAAGTAAATTAATTAGCCTGACATGCTAAATATTAGCAGCTTATGAACAGACAAACACATCCATTCCTTACACTTTCTTTCTTATGTTTTTCACCTCTTCAGTTATGAGAATATAAATATATGTTGAAAAGATTCACGTTGAAATGTTGAAATTTATGTTGAAAGAGATGTTTGATAAAACCTTAGTCAGTTACATTTTAAATTTTGTTACAGCTTACCTCTTTGAAGTAGGAAGTTGTCCTTTAAAATCAATGAGGAGATCATTTGACCGGTCGCTTTTCAAGGACACACAGCTGGGTTCAGGTTCAGGTCCAGGTCCAGGTCCAGGTTCAGGTTCAGGTCCAGCAGAGTCTGGTCTGTGCTGCCTCCTTGTTCTTCAACACAACACACACAGAGCTTTGAGTGTGAATAAGGATGGTGGAGAACAGTGATGGACAGTTAGAGATCTCCATCTCACCTCTGAGCTTTGGTCTGGCTGTCATGTTCCCCACACCGAGAGCGTTTAGAGGGAGGGACTCCCTCCTCTCTGTCCTCACACTGATCCATGCTGCTGAAGTCACATCCACATCAGTCACACACACTTTCTACCTTCACCTAGAGAGGAAACACATCCTTTACATCATTTCTCCTGTCAAATCCTAAATATCAGTTGCTCCTCCTGTGATTGGCTGTGATTTTCTGCTGTATATCAGTGTGAATGCAGCCAGACAGCAGTGTGACGCAGAGAAAGCTGCCATCAGCTGCTGTACTTCTACTATCAGTCCACTAGATGGCGTCATGAAGCTGCAGTGAAGTGAAGAGCAGCACACATGATGCATGAGGAGGATTTACAGCAGATTATTTGTGACGCAACAACTGTGATGACATTTATTGCACCTTAAGCCTTCAATATAACATCTGATCATTTCCCCACTATCAAAAATTGAAAAAACATTATTTAATAAAATTATACTTATTACTGACTTTTTAAGGATCCGCAAATTCCTACTAATTAGCAAAGTTTCCTGTAGGACTCTAATTAAAGGCATTATTTATATACATAATAGAGAAATAGAGTGTTCAATTGGTATTCTTCCAGCTGATTAAATAATTTAAGTTTAGTCAGTGAACAGCAGTTCAGCTGAAGATGCATACATATGAAATTGGTCTACAGGCAAATATACAAGTCAACATATTGAATAATAAAGTTTCCAATAATGAATGAATGATAAATGAATATTTATTGTGTATAGTTCTTTCAAGGAAATTCCTCTTGAAATCAATGACTTAAAACTAAACATAAAAAATCTACTAAAGACCAATCAGCTATGTGACCATTGAGTCACACAGCTGAGTTTAGTTAACATTATTTCTAATTGAGACTGTGGGTGTATGTGATGTGCTGTATGTAGATTTGTATTTTGTATAGTGTGTTCTGTGTGTTTGTTTTGTTTTGGGTTTTTTTTTCACTTTTTACTGTTTGTTGTTGTGCTGTTGTATGTTTTTTGTTGGGGCCTACAGATGCAAATTAGCTTCAAGCTAACTCTGGTGCAGTGCATCTTTAATGTCTCAAACTGCACACTGTCCCAGTCAATAAATAAATCACAAAAATCACTAACTAAAATAAGACTGTTTCAGTGTCCCCTTCAATTGAGGCTAAATTGATCATTTTTTTCTAGAAAACATTCATGAAATTATTGGGAAATAACTCACCTGTAAAACACATTTATTGTTGCATTTAGTCATTGATCTACTGAGAGCTTGTAATTCAAACCTTCAAAGTCATCAAAACTGGTTAGAAACTCTTTAACGGACTTCATACATGCAAGCAAAGGTCAAATATTTTTGTTTGTACCTTGTTCCTTAAATGCAGCATGAGGGACATTCAACGTTTTAAAATTGTCTTAAATGCAGCAAGATAACGTTTGTACAGCAGAATGCTGATATGATTAATCATATCAGCACCAACCAACAAAACAATATCAAACAACAAAGATAAAGTAAATTCAGGGGTCAGATAAAAATACCAAATATGTTTTAACAGCATTTCTGTTTGCGCTGTAATTAATCACAGAGATATTTATTGATATAAAATAGGATCATATGTATTATCAGATTATTCAGGTAGAATTTGTCCTTTTCATGCCTGCTGTGGTAAAAAAAAAAACAGACAAAAAGACAAAAAGCAGGAAACATTATGGATACAGATACATTCTTCCAAAAACTTCTACAGTTCCAAAATAAATGACAGTTTCAAACTCTCAATATCAAAAATATACAAACATTAATTCAAAGAAAATCTCGTTTTTTTTGAGCTTCCGATTTTGCTTGAGTCTTTATTTGAATCTAACATTTTTATGTTATAGGTTTGTTGTGGGTTAACAGAAAAATAATGTAAACAGGTCAGTATTTTTCAATGTTATTTTAAGTGTAAATTTACAGTAAATTACTGGCTACTGAGATGATTTACCTTTACAGTATATATTGTAATTATACAACAGCATACTGCTATATCACAGTAACGCTGATAAAAATTATTACTGATCTATCAAAACACTTAGACCTACACATGCCTCAATAAACATGAATTATAAAACAACCTGAGTATCAAAGTCCAGACTGAAGTCAAGTTCCATACTCACTGAATCCAGGGCAACGCTATACTTCCTGTTACATCCCCCAAAGCATTATGGGACCTGTAGTTCCATAACTGAGAGCAATATTATTCCCCAAATCAAATTAAGACAAGGAACAAAGAATAATAATATGAGTGATAAAATCCATTAGTCTGAACTTTTGTTCATGTTGACATTACTAATGCTCAGACTTTAAATCCTCTGCTCTAAATGTAACATTCTTCATCTTCTCTTCACTTGAATCTCATAATGACTGACAGAGTTATTTCTCTCAGGGTCAATCTGTGTTCAGTCAGCACTTCAACATGCTGCTTGTTTCTTAGTTTTACTGCTGAAATGACAAACATCCCTGCAAATTTTATCAGCTGTTTCCAATAAATGTTAATTAGGTGAGTTGTTCAAACTGTAAAGTGAAACCTGTCTGTTGTCTGCTGACATACAGATAAAAAAAACTTAAATATTGTTATTAGAATTGTACTAATGACTTTAGTAAAATGACTCCAAACACAAAGAGGGATTAAAGTCATGATTGAGCCCAAGCTTGAAGGAAACTGAGATGTATTATTTTGTCCATATCTTCCAGCCCTAACTTATGGATTATGTAATAATAGTGTGAGTCAGAGAAAGCTGCCATCAGCTGCTGTACTTCTACTATAAGTCCACTAGATGGCGTCATGAAGCTGCAGTGAGGTGAAGAGCAGCACACATGATGCATGGAGGAGGATTTACATCCACTGACTCACACTGACTGAATTTCATTCATATTCAGTCAATGCAACACCAATAAACAACATGTCAATAGTTTCAGTTATCTATTAGTTCTCTTTGATGTTGTTGTCACATTAGTAGTGCACATGACGCACAAACACAAATGTATTAAATGATTAGAATCAGGGTTCATTTACTTTGATATGACTTCTTTTACAGTAAATACAAACTTGTTAAACAGCAGCAGATGTTAGATCTTAACTGCTGTCAGACATTTAACAACACAGATAAAATGTCATTTGGTGTAAAGTGAAACTATTTTATAGCCTTTTTTAATTGAGTAGTTTAATGTTGATCAAATTGTGCATAAAGCCGACAGTGTTTTAATGTGGTGATGGTACACGTGAACTTCTGAGAGAAACTCAGTGGTTACAGATGAACTCTGATTACAAAGATATATGAAGCAATAAATACACACATCATCAGCTCCTGTCTAACTGCATATACCAGTAATAAGTCATTATAAAGCAAGAACACAAGTGGACTGTATGCATGTTATTGTAGCAACATTGAACTTGATGATGTCCTCTGACTGTCCCTCCACATCAGTCAATACAATACACTTGATTTAAAGCTTCCACAGGAAACAGTAGCAGGCCTATACTGTAGTGTCTGACTTAACACTGCTGGAAACAACCTTAAAAAAGTAGATTTAGTTTGATTTGTGAGAGCTGAAGAAAGGAAATAATCATCAGCTGTTCATTAATATTGTTTGATTCCAGTAAATCAATCATTTAACAACATGTAGATTTATCTTCCAACATGAGAGTTCTCCAAACTTTCTGATGAAATAAAAACATCATACAGCAAGAAACAAACCCTGAAGTTACTAAAGAGAAAGTTCAACTATGAAACAAAGCAAACTTACAGTTAACATCCAAACTGCTGAAGACAAAGACTCTCCACTCCACGTCCATCAGAAAAGTGTTTGCCACAGGTGAGCTGTTTCCTGGAACGAGTCAGAGCTCCACCTGTAGAGGAGGAGGGACAGGTAGGAAGATTCACATCATGATGACACTTTATGGATGTTTGTCACTCATTCATTCTTCATGTATTTGTAGATTTATTGTTGTATTGATAAACAGGTAGAAGGTATCTGAACCTCAGTCTGACCTGTTAGAAAACAGCTGGTCAGTTGTTGTCACGGTTTCTGTCATTTAAAAAAACAGTTCATGTAATCTGTGTTTAGAGCTGCAACTAACAATTATTTTCATTATCAATTAATCAATTAGTTGTTTGGTCCAAAAATGTCAGAAAATTGTGAAAAATGCCCAAGTCCATGATGACATCATCAAATGTCTTGTTTTGTACCCAAAGATCTCCAGTTTACTGTCAAAGAGACTAAAGAAACCACAAAATACATTTATTAATACACATTGAAGAAGCTGGAATCAGAGAATCTGGAAGAGAATGTTTTTTTTTTTTTATAAACGCCTCAAAGCAATTAATCAATTAAAATATTGACTGTTGAATTAAATCATTTTCTGTTGAATCAATTAATTGTTGCAGCTCTGTGTTCATAGTAACATCGTTCAGTTTATCTTTGTGCCACCAGAGGGCGCCAAATCATTTCTAATGACAAGTAGGTGAAGATGAAAAACCAACATGTGACTGAGGAAGCTCAACAAAGACCAGTAAAGTTCATCTTTAGTTGCAGACATGCAGTAAGATGCAGTTTGTACACATTCATCTTTCTAGCTTTTGCTCTGGAATTCTGCTTTAAAACTAAACACAACTAACTTAAATAAGATTGTTTCATTAAAACCAGACTGATTGCTTCTGTCCAGAACACTTTCTTGAAATTATAAGAAATAACTGACTCATAAAACACATTTGTTGTTGCATTTCAGTCACTGATCTACTGAAAGCTTATAATTCAAATCTTGAGACTGCATAAAAACTCTTGATAACAGCGAATTAGACCTCGAACATACAAACAAATACCAAATATTACAGTTTGTACTTTGAACTCTAAAAGCAGCATGATGAACTTTCCACACAGTTCTCACATAACTTATAACCACAGACATGCAGGCTGGACTGTATCAATAAATAAACTTTATCTAACAATCATAGAGATAAAGTCACTCACCTCAGCAGGTGAAAAGGTAAAATTATTAGTTTTTACAGATTTAAAATTAGACCATATGTATTTTAAATGTATCAGATATGTTTGTTATAATTCCTGCTGTAGTAGAAATGAATAAAAATTCCCATTTAAGAGAAAAACAAGATAATTTGGAAGTATTCTTCAGTAAAAGTACAAATACCACTCTGTAAATATTACCAGTAAAAGTCCTGTATCCAAAATGTACACAAGTATTATTGGAAAAATGAACATTAAGTATCAACAGTAAAATCATGTTGAACGGCTCCTGGCTGTGTTGTATTATTATATCATTAATGTATTAACATGTAGTGCTTTATGTTGATTTAGGTTGACTCTATATGTGCACTTTTATCATGTAGATGTGCATTTGATTGATGTATCTGTTTTTACTGTTATTGTTGTTGCTGTGATGTTATAGTGAAGACACTGATGCCTGAGGATATTGATTTTAAATCTGAATCATAGCTAGAAACATGTAGTGAATGGTAAAATATCTCCCTCTGTAATGTAGTGGAGTGGAAGTATAAAGTAGCAGGAAAAGGAAGTACAGTACTGGAGTGAATGTACTATAAGTTACAAAAGCAGATGGATCCTTCCAAAAAACTTGTAAAGAGTTCCAAACTAAATGAGTGAGTCTCAATTAAGAGCTTCTAAACACATTTGATGACACATTTCCATAAAGAAGCGACACTAGTTCATGTTGGAGGAGTGTCAAAAAGATGAGTGCTTTCTGAATACTACAGTATTTATTGAATAAAATAAGTGGAGCCCCTCACGCCCCTGCTGTCTCCACATCAGTCCTGTAGTAGAAATAGAAACATCTCTATATTCACCTGTAGACACAGAAAGTCAAAGCTGTTCTCCAGCGGCTGTCCGGCCGAGCGGAGCCGCATTTAGTGTCTCAGACAGCGGGGAGAGCAGCGGCTCATCACCGCCTCCTCCACAGGCTGATTCAGGCAGGAAAACCTGCCGTCAGTCATCAGTAAGTGTTGGACACAGTAATAACAACACTGTGTTCAACTACTGACCATCAACTCAAACTCCTCAAGCATCGACACAAAACGGCGGATATATTTTAATATCGGTTGTACTACGCTGGAGTTCAGATTAATAAACAGTTTAGCGGCAGTTTTGTGGTGCTTATAGTGTAACTAAAATAACAACAGCTAGAAGTAACGACTCGAACATTTTTAAGTATTGACATTACCTTCAGATGGATGTCTGGATGTAGAAATTTATCTGCGCCACAACTGTCACAGAAAGTGAAACTTAACTTGAACAGGGAAACGACCAAACCCAATCCCAATGGATTCATGGATTTTGAGGCGCGTTCCCGATAAATCCGGAAGGGGTTCAGGCTGTTAAGTCGTTGAGTGCATGCGGACTCTCCGGTAGACACTTCAAGCCCTTTATGCAGTCTTTCTGTAAATTATTGGGAACATCCCAAGTCTTTTAAATAGCATCCAGGGGTCTTTTCCAAAGTACCCCCTACACCCCCTCCCTACCCACTTCCTCTTCGTTTGCGCGTTCATGTGGAGTGTCCGCCATTTTACATATTTCTAATATTTAATATGTAATAGAATTAATTCCAGCATTTGTTTTTATTTTCATTCTTTTTCTAAAATGATAAATGAAGATGAATTCTGTTAAAATGAGCGCAAATACTGACAGAAGAGGGATAGAATATCATTTTAATATGATATTTACACTTGTTTTTCTCAGAAAACAAACACGCAACGTTTAACAGACAGAAAGCAGAAACTAAATGTTTCCACTTGTTTCATTTGTTATTCAGGCAGCTGTTTGTTTCCTGAAAATGTGAAAACTTTCAATTTTTACAGTTTGTTCATTCATCACTAAAGGAAAATGAATATTCATTGATGACTCTGATGTTTCCCAGCAGCTCCCGAACGCACCGTCTTTTCAAATCACTTCTGTTTTAAACTGAAATTTGACAACAAGAGAATCTGATGAATTATCAGAGTTTCTTCTCTCTGACTTTGTTTTCAGACCAAAAGTGAGAAAAACAAAGAAATCTAAAGAAATGTGACGGTTTAAGTTAAGAAATGATCAGCTGATGATTTGTGAGAGAAAGAGACTGTTGGTTGGAAAAACGGCTGATGGACATACAACAGACTAGCAGAGGACGTAGGACAGAAGAGCAGAGGACACATAGCAGGTGTGCAGAGGAGCGTCTCACCAGTCAAGAGGACTGATTCACTCCACATCTCTTCATCACTTCATACAGATAAGAGCTGAAATCTCACCGCTCTCCATTTAAAGGAAAAAAAACACACTACCAAGCTAGATGAACACTGCTTTTATTTCATTTGGTTTATTATTTTCTCAGAGCTCTGAAATGTTTATTTGTTTTATTTTCTCCTCAACCTGAGGTGGTTGAAGGGCAAAGAAAAGACACTGAGTTCCCCAACTTAAAGGAAAAAAACAAGAACCAAACTAACTAACAAACTGAACTTTTCTCAAACTATTTGGACTAAGGGAGATTTTGTGGTTTATGTTGAGAACTGCTGAACCAATTGCAATAAAAGAGAAACAGAGAACAGAACCATGTTAAGTGTTACTGTCAAATAAATGGTGGCTATATGTTATAGCTATTCCTCTACTCCTCCTTGAAAAGTACCTGGTGAAGCACTTGTGCATATATCACTCCATAGTGTGCTAAGGAAGTGCTTACATAATGAATTCAATAATAACACACATTACTCATTCTTGAAGCTGAAGACTTGAAAGCAATCCTCTAACAGCTATTGAAGCCAAACATCCTGTTATTCCAAACACAAAGAGGGACAGATAAGCAGAGTGAAGCTATTTCAACAATATTTCCAACACATGGAGGCTGTTAGCTCACTGTCATTCTTCATCCTCCCACCAGATAGAGCCAAAGTCAACAAAGTTTCAAATCTTACACATAGTGTCTGTGAGAACATTGATGTGATGGTTTGTGTGTGGATCGATATGGATATTAGCAGGATCAATATCAGAAATCAGTAAGATTAACATGCCATCTGTATGTGGATACGTTATCTGGATCAGGGAAAACACATATTAATGCAGCTGTAAATACACTCAGGACGCATTGTGATCAGATGTCAGCAGGTGTAAATGCAATCCGTACAGCGTGACACATTGATAAGAAACAAATGGTCCCAGTGAGGTGAAAGGTCACCTGGCTCCACCTCTTCCAGACAGCTAAAGCAACCTCCGTAAAAGCTCCAAGTAGTAGCAATAACTACAAGTCTTCCCCTGCAAAAAAGTGAATGACGTTAGTTGATGGCAGCAGTTTCTGTGACCTGGGACACCATATGTTTGTTGACAAGTCCGCCAGCTCATTTGCATATTGGGATCCTATCACAATGTGGGCAGAGCTGAGAAAAACAGAAGGCATTTTAATAGCAAGTGTAAATGCAAAGAGCCATTGATCAGATGTCATTATCCAGATAATGTATCCAGATACAGATCACATGTTAATAGCAGGTGTAAATGGGGCCAGTGTGTCAGAGGAGACTCTGGAGAAGGACAGAGTGCCAGCAGGACAGTCCACATAAGCTCCCATACTTTTCACTACAAACATGTTTTACAATAAATCTCTATCATTAAATACATAAACAAAGCAAGAAAAAGGAGACTCTTCATTAAATAATGTTATTATCATTATTTCCATTTCATAGAATAATCATGAGACTTATTTAACAAGTTCAATGACAATTTTTCAAATGCTGCTATTGGTCCAACCAACATAGATAATATGTTGAGTATATTATAATTCTATATACTGAAGAATAAAAGTGTCATCCTTCCATTTAGTCTTGATTTATCTTTCTAAAGTTTAGCAGCTGCAGCATTATTTGGATTTATACTGATTGATAGACGTGCAGAGAGTGAAACTGCACCCCCTACAGGTCAGAAGGAAGCACTGACATATGAATGAAAATGTGCTTAGTTGAAGTCATCCAGATTGAATAGTTGGAGTTTGTTTGTGTCTCAGCTGCAGGCAGCAGCAGCGTGAGGACAGACAGCAGGATGAAAGAAGTGAAGAATCAAACACAACAACAACATGTGATCAGAGGATTTGAAACTCTGAAACTTGTCATCATTTCCATCAGCGCAGCATCAGTCTTTCATTTCAAACTAGTTTGAAAATCTGGTTTATTAGAAAACCAAACCAAGAACTGTTTGATTCTTTTTATTTTTTATTTTTATATTATTTATTTCATTTGACATCACAAATAAAGTTTATATTATTATTATTACTATTATTATTATTATTATTATTATAAGAGCAGAAAAAGATTTGATCTGTCTTTTAGATTGAAGATACATGTCCAATTAGAAGCAGAGACATCCAGATATAAAAAGAACAACATAAAAGCAGCAAATATACAAAAATCCCTGAAATAAAGAAGCAAATATACGGTTAAGATTTCAACATAAATGTGGATTGTAAAGCTGCGACACAAATAAAGTTTGATTTTCCAACATGTGAAAATGTTCAGGACTGTAAAATCAGATACATGTTTATTTCTGATAATAAGAGTTTCTTAACGGACTGTAAAAGTCTTATTTGGTGACATTTGGAGAAAGATTTAGTTTTTCCAAACCTGCATGTTCAGCATGATGGAAATAGAAAACAGCTGTTAGTTTGGATGAAGTTTGACAGCAGGAGTCCAGATGTTTTCTTCATCTTTCAAATGAAGTGAAAAAGAGAAAAATGAGAGTTTTTCTGTGATAAAGTAAAGTGGAGAACTGTACCTGGATCTGTAGATGTGATGGTTTCTCCTCCATGCTTGCAGCTCTGTGTGCAGTCTGTGTTTGGATGTTGAGCTGTGAGCTTTTGACTTTCTTCTTCGTTTCCTCTCTCAACTCCTCGTCACATACCTGATCTGACCTCTGACCTCTGACCTGCTGATTATCACAGCAGAAGAAGACAAACGGACGTCTGTATTCACTTTGTGTGCAGAAAGTTAACCGACACACGTGTTTCACTGTTTTCTTCCTGGAGAAGAAAACACTTGCTTTTTGTCCAAAGCACATTTTCCAAATATAACTATTAATGTTGATGATTTATATCAAAATGTGACTTTTCATTCAAAGTTGAGTTGTGTGAAGGTTGTAGAAATGAGAAACTGACCCTGCACTAAACTGTGTGTGAATAAATAATATAACTATTAATAATGTTCAGCTTATTATTAGAGTGCCATTTTTCTGAATCTGACAATAAAGATCAAATGAAAGCTTCTATTATTATTTATGATCCTTTTTTATTGGACATAACAGGTGATACTGCAGATACATTTATTTCTGCCTGAGTAACAAACATACAAATGATCAACTTTACTTGGTACAACACAAAAGAAATTCAAGATTTAGTTTGTCATTTTCTTGTGTATTTGAATACACAAAAAACGAAATGCTGTTCCTCCCAGCCCACAGCAGTGCAACAACAACAAAAATGATAGAGATATACTGTATATCTAAAAATTCCCTTTAAAAAAATGATAAAAAAATAAATAAATAAATCACAGGAGAAAAACCCCCAAAATAAAACAAAACAAACAAACAAAAAAGAACAAGAAGTTAGCACGGTGCATTAAAGTGCGTTTAGAGAGAAAAGTACATGTCTCAGTTCGATGTAGACAACTCTAGCATGTCAATGAGTGATCAGCACTGATGGGGGAGTTATATAATCCATTTTGCTGTCCAGAGAACCTTAGGCAACATCATTGTTGGAACTGCCATTTTGTATGGGTTAACAGTTAGCCTAGCTTGCACTCATCTGTGCTTGCCCCATTTCCATATCCTGTTGCACCTCTTTCTATGTTTCCTCTCCGGTGCAGCTTCAGGCAAGTGGGCTCCTTTGGGTCCACTGGGTGTAGCACTTGGTCTGCTACACCCAGTATGATCAACTGATTTAGCTCCCGGCCAGTATTTCTCATCTCTGGTGCAGCCACTCTCTCTTATAGAACATTGTACTTTTCTGGACTTTAATTCAGACAAAATGAGACATTTAAAGATGCCACCTTTGACACTGTGAAATTAGAATGAGCATTTAAGAAAATTTTCACAATTTCCTGACATTTTTTGGCATTTTTCAGACTAATAATAATGTTTATTTGCAGCTTTACATGCACATCCAATAGACACAAATAAGAACATGTTGGTGTATGATTAAAAAACAACTGGACAAGAACCCCCCCCAAAAAAACAAAAGGGAGGAAAATTAACAAATAGCCTCTATAGGCCAGCGGATACTTACTGTCATTATGTTATAGTTAATTGGCAAAACTATTCCAACATTTTTGAAAACCTTCATCACAACTTCCGAACCTCCAAACAGTCCTCTAACAGACTGAGCTATCTGCTCTGAGAAAATTAACTTCTTTTGTAAATGTGCATATATGTGACTGACAAACGAACTGTCAGTCATGTGGAAACCATGTTGGGTTTAGACACTGCATTTACAACCAGTCAGAGATCAGGTTGGTACTAAATAACATGAGAGGGCTTCTCTTACAGGAAGAGACTCCCTCCTACAGAGAACACAGAGACACTGAGTGACCAAACCTGCTTGACCAGAACACAAACCCAGGATACAGAGGCTGAGTGAATGTGGTGTTGAAGGTGTGGAGGTGGATCAGTGTGTCAGAGGAGACTCTGTAGAAGGACAGAGTGCCAGCAGGACAGTCCACATACACTGCTACTCTGTTAGAGACAGAGGAGGAGGAGGAGGAGGGGTCTGTTCCTCTCTTATCGTGCCAGACACAGTAACCACCATCGGAGCACTCCAGACTCCAGGACTGATCATTCCCTCCAAACCAGGAGTCAGCTCTGCCTCCTTTCCTGCTGATTCCTCTGTAACTCACTGCTATCAAAACGCTTCCTCTCCACTCAACCTCCCAGTAACAACGACCAGTCAGTTCATCTCTACACAGCAGCTGAGGCTTGCCATCAAATCTGTCTGGATGATCAGGATATGACTGATCCTCCTCCACATATGTCACCTTCCTGTTGTTGTCAGACAGTTTGAGTTTTGTGTTTACTGTGTTTGGATCCAGTGTGAGTTCACAGAAATCTGATGGCAAGAGCAACACACAATACAGCTGCAGTTATTGATCTATCATCTGTTTGATGATGACATAATCTTCATCCTCAGTAGCAGTGTTGTCACAGTTTTCATAAATAAAAACACACTTACACTTCCTCAGACCTGGTGTCAACCATCGGACTCCAGCAGGCTGCAGCCTGAAAGGAGGAAGGGGGTCAGAGCAGCACGTTCTCTTTCAGCATGCAAACATGGACGTTACATCGCTCTAGTCTACTGTTTGATTATTCTGTTCAAATGTGGGGTTGGGCTTTGATAGACTTTGATCCAATCGTAATCCAGTATCCCAATCCTTCTGAAACCCTGAGTGAATCTAATCAGGTTTAACTTTCAACATTTACAGGAAACTTCTACAGTTAGAAATAACAGAAAATCAAAGATTCAGTTGAGATCTCTGATCAGCTCTGACAGAGAAACTTTTCAGCTCCTCTTCCTCTATCACACTTTTCCTCTCCATACCTGACAGTGTCCAGTCCCCAATGTGGATCATCCAGTCCAGCAGACAGCAGCTTCTCTCCTTTGTCTCCTGGATGGTTGTAGCTCAGGTCAAGCTCTCTCAGATGGGAGGGGTTGGAGCTCAGAGCTGAGGCCAGAGAAGCACAGCCTTCCTCTGTGATCAGACATCCTGACAGGCTGCAAACACACAAAGACAGTCTGAGGGTACTGCTGTGTGCAGTTAAATACAACAACAAACTGTCTCCAAACTAACTAACTAACAAACTTAAAGATAAACTGAATCAGGGAGATCCAGAAAGTTGAACATCCAGCCAGATGGGAAAAGTCACAGGCTGAGAGATGATTCAGAAGCATGTTACCTTGTCATTGTGATCTAAACGTTAAAAAAACATTCAAATGTGTTTATAAAGAGGGAAGATTTTGCCAAAAGGAAGACTAAAGAATACTTTTAGCAGAGTGCTGTGTGCACTTTTCAGGTTTGGTATGTTGAAGTTTTTTTAAACTAAACAAAATCAAGGAGCCCCCTGCCATAAAATGTGACTTCACAGTGGTTCATCAAAGTATCCACCATACAGAGGAATAGTCTGCTCTTTAGCCTGACACTGGTGCTCGAAGAACCCCCTGTGAATACTTATGTGAAAACAGTAAAAATCTGCTTGGAAAGTAATTCTCTACAGCTGAAGTTTGGTAAAAACTGGTTTGAGAAATATTAGCAGAGACATTCTTACACAGCTTTAATGTTTATCCTCTAATATCGTTCAGATTTTAAATGTTAATCTGTTGATCAGGTTGATGAACCCTGACCTGAGTGTTTCCAGTGTACAGTGTGGACTCTCCATTCCAGCAGACAGCAGCTTCACTCCTGAATTCTGAAGATTGTTGTTACTCAAATCAAGCTCTCTCAGACTAGTGGACTGGGAGCTGAGAACTGAGGAAAGAGCTGCACAGCTTCCCACTGAGAGGTTACAGTCACACAGCCTGGAGAGGAAATACAACAAAAAACAAGTAAAAAGTTATTAATTTTGTTGAAAAGATAGAGTATTTAAATAATGATCAATAAATCCAACTATCCCTGTACTTACAGAGCTTTGCTGGAGGCTTTGACAACTGGCAGCAGCCTCAGAAGAGCCCCCTCCGAAGCAGAGTATTTCTTCAGGTCAAACATGTCCAGATCTTTTTCTGATGACAGTAAGATGAAGACCAGAGCTGACCACTGAGCAGGAGACAGTTTATCCGTGGAGAGACTTCCTGATCTCAGGGACTGTTGCATCTCCTCCACGAGATAACGATCATTCAGTTCATTCAGACAGTGGAAAAGATTGATGGTTTTCTCTGTAGATAGATTCTCACTGATCTTCTTCTTGATGTAATCGACTGTTTCCTGATAAGTCTGTGAGTTTCTTCCTGTCTGTGTCAGCAGGTCTTGTAGGAGATTCTGATTGGTCTGCAGTGAAAGACCCAGTAGAAAGCGGAGGAACAAGTCCAGGTGTCCATTTGGACTCTGTAAGGCCACGTCCACAGCACTCTCGTAGAGGTGTGTCATTACAGATTCTTGTTTAGTTTCAGACTTCTGGGATGTTTGTTCTTCTTCTAGAAGATTGAGTCCAGAGTTGATGAATGTCAGATGGACATGAAGAGCAGCCAGAAACTCCTGAACACTCAGATGGACGAAGCAGAATATCTTGTCCTGGTACAGCCC
The DNA here is from genome assembly GCF_914725855.1 of Thunnus albacares. Taxonomy (NCBI): domain Eukaryota; kingdom Metazoa; phylum Chordata; class Actinopteri; order Scombriformes; family Scombridae; genus Thunnus; species Thunnus albacares. The sequence continues at coordinate 19,246,807 of NC_058129.1, forward strand.
TGTCTCCTCTTTCAAGATCTGTGTGAACACTCCTGAGCACACCGAGGCTGCTCTGATATCGATGCCACAGTTCGTCAGGTCTGATTCATAGAAGATCAGATTGCCTTTCTGCAGCTGCTCAAAAGCCAGTTTTCCTAGAGACTCAATCATCTTCCTGGTGTCTGGACTCCAGTGTGGATCAGTCTCAGCTCCTCCATCATACTTGATGTTCTTCAGTTTGGCCTGAACAACAAGGAAGTGGATGTACATCTCAGTCAGGGTCTTAGGCAGCTCTCTTCCCTCTCTGCTTTTCAACACATCCTCCAGAACTGTAGCAGTGATCCAGCAGAAGACTGGGATGTGGCACATGATGTGGATGCTTCGTGATGTCTTGATGTGGGAGATGATGGTGCTAGCCTGCTTCTTATTTCTGAATCTCTTCCTGAAGTACTCCTCCTTCTGTGGGTCAGTGAACCCTCTGACCTCTGTCAACATGCAAACACACTCAGGAGGGATCTGATTGGCTGCTGCAGGTCGTGTGGTTATCCAGAGGCGAGCAGAGGGAAGCAGTTTCCCCCTGATGAGGTTTGTCAGCAGCACATCCACTGAGGTGGACTCTGTAACATCAGTCAGGATCTCATTGTTGTGGAAGTCCAGAGGAATTCGACACTCATCCAGACCATCAAAGATGAACACAACCTGGAACTCTTCAAACCTGCAGATTCCTGCTTCTTTGGTTTCAGTAAAGAAGTGATGAACAAGTTCCACCAAGCTGTACTTTTGGTCTTTCAGCACATTCAGCTCTCTGAAAGTGAATGGAAATGTAAAGTGTATGTCCTTGTTGGCTTTGTTTTCAGCCCAGTCCAGAGTGAACTTCTGTGTTAAGACTGTTTTCCCAATGCCAGCCACTCCCTTTGTCATCACTGTCCTGATTGGTTCATCTCTTCCAGATGAGGCTTTAAAGATGTCCTCTTGTCTGATTGTTGTTTCCGGTCTGACTGGTTTCCTGGATGCTGTTTCAATCTGTCTGACCTCGTGTTCATCATTGACCTCCGCAGTCCCTCCCTCTGTGATGTAGAGCTCTGTGAAGATCTGATTCAGGAGTGTTGGGTTTCCTGCTTTAGCAATCCCCTCAAACACACACTGGAACTTCTTCTGCAGGTTAGATTTGAGTTTAGACTGACAGCCTGCAGGATTTCCTGAATAAACACACATGAAATAAAAGGAATTGATTCATAAAGAAAATATGACAATTTAATTCCTCTAAAGAATGCATATATGAGCATATTTTTCTCCATCTCTTGAGACATCAGTAAATGTCTCGATTTATTCATCATGTTCAATATTTATAGAAATCCTCTTACTGCTTTGCAGACAGTCAGCCAGCTCCTCCTGCTTCATTCTCCTCAGGAAGTGCAGTGTTATTTTCAGAAATGCCTCTCTGCTGCTCCTCCTCTGCTCTTCCTCCTCACTGTCTAACACCTCCTCATCCTCCCTTTGACGCTCTAAGCATTCTGGGTAATCTGGACTCTGCAGAATCTTCTGCATCTTCTTCAGCTCTTTCTTCACAAAAGTGACAATGTTCTCCTCCAGCAGCTGGAACAGAATATTATATGAATTACACAAACTAAAATCATGAAGCAAACATCAGATCCATGTTGGACTGACAATCCACTGGTCTACAAAGTGTAGTATGGAGATGATTGTGAACAGAATAGATGTAAAAGTAGTTGTTGTACATGTACAGACCATAAATATGGAGTCCAGGTGTGTTTGATGCAGCTGGGCAGACTGACCACTGGGAACCTCTGAGCTCTCCTGGTCCACTCTGTGAAGGAATCATGAAGAATGAGTTCACATTATGTCTGTCCACACAAAGACAAACACAAGCTAAATTTCCATCAAGTGATATTTGGATGTGAACAGAGAATTAGATGACTCCCTGTAGAGGTAAAGCTTTGCTGGTCTGGTCAGCTCAGTCTGTTTGTAGCTTTAACTGTATGAGTACAGCTATATTCAGTGCAGTGTGCAGCACCTGGAGTGGTGAAGCTGACGCTCAGCCAGGGATATAGAGGCATGAACTCCTTAAATCTCATGATGAGTGTTGGGGTTCTTATTCTCTAAGGCTTGTCCTTGATCTACTGTCTTGAATTGTACCTCATTTGGATGCTGCTTTGGACAAAAGCGTCTGCCAAATAAATAATTGTAAATAAATTATTTTGTTTGGTCTTTATTAAATATGCTCTGATGTTGAAATGCTGTCTGGATAATTCTCCGTGTTCTGCAGGCATTTCTGTTATTGATACTAATGGTTCTCTTGCAGTTGTTTGATGAGGCTAACACACTGCTTCCTTTAGCTCATCCTGCCAGTGACTAATATTAACAGTGTACTCTGAAACTGGCAAGAACCCAAGCTGACCACAGCTGCTGGTCTCTGAGAAGGAAACTACCAACTTTTAATGAGCTTACAGGAGCTGAGTGATACTCAAGAGACAGATTTTGGTTGGGGGGTCATTTTAATACAGTATAGTCAAAAAAGGTTGTGGATGTGTTTGTTTTGGATAACTCAGCATGCTCACTGGGTGGTTAAACCAGTGGCTGCATTTTTTTTGACCTACGTAAAGTATAATGATGCAATTGTTAAACAAAACTCATATAGTTGTCATCTTTAATTTTAGTATGTTGTACATTTTTTGTACACTCTGATGAAGAGCCCCGGCCCTTGTACCCACTCTAACATTCACAATGATCTGCTCTGTCCATCATAACTATAAAATTATCATGAATCAATAGAACTGATAGTTGTAGAAATGAATGCTGAATTCAAACTGCAACAATCTGTTCAGAGATTTCCTTGAATTCTACTGTTGTAAAATACACTGATTGATCTTCAGTTAAATGAACCTAATATAGTTCAATCAGCCAACATGAGTTAAGACTGACATGAATCCTTGTGGTGTACATACTGTGTATATAGAGAGCTAATATGTCTGACCTCGTCACAGCCTGTAAGCACTCACTTAAAGCTGAGGACAGAGTAGGGAGTGATATCAGCAGCTGCTAATATTATGAAGTCATCTGGGCTCCGTAAGAACGGACCCAGATGACTGAATAACGTTAGTTAATGAGTTATCCAGATCAGAATATTGATGATATGACATGAGTCTGGATTTTTTTGGTTCTTCAAAGCGTCCTTAAAATTTATCTGAACTGCTGTCATAAGCCTTAAACCCAAACCTGCTATAGTGCAGCTTAGGGCTGGGCAATTAAACTATTTTGTTAATTTTTATGATAAAATCACGATAATGATGATAAATTTATGAGATTTACTTTCGATAGTTATTTTTGAGTCCATTTTCCTCTACCTACAAAAACACTACACGAACAGCCAATTGTACAGCAGAGAAACAAACGCTTGCAACTGATGCATGTGTCCTGGTCTTCCCACTCAACAACTCAGAGTGACCAGCTGTGTGGAGTAGCCTTCTCAGAAGAGAATAAGCAGCTTTGGGAGCAAAAGCAAGTGCAAGTAAACAGTCACCAGAGACAAAGAAATTGTGCCGAAGATTGGTAATATTTTTTGGCGACCAGTCCTCAGCAGAACAGGAAACACCACCAACCTCTTTCATCATCTCAAAAAGTATCACCCCACAGAGCACTCCAAAACCTTGAGTTTGCACTATCATGCTAGCGTTAGCCTTCCTTCAAGTAGTAGCCAAAAGCCCAGCCCTCCTGCTAGTCAAACTCTGAAGTTCGACAACCAAAGTTGTGTTTGCTTTTTCAGCAACTACCCCATACAAAAAGAAATCAAAGTGATACAAAGAAATAACCAGTGCCATTGTGTACTGTATTACTAGAGATATGATGTCTATAAGCACAGTTGAAAAACAGGGCTTCAAGAAGCTAATGAGTGTCATGGATGCTAAGAAAAATCTGCCTGGACGAGAATATTATCACTCCCTCAGCTCTACTCAGAGTGTAGAGAAAAGATACAGCTCGGAAATATCACACACTTCACTACCACCAATGATATGTGGTCTATTCACATGTCTGAACCATACACGAGTCTGACAACTCTACGATACAGAGTTTATTTGCAAAAGAGTTCATGATCATTGATTGAGCTATCATGGCTCCTCTTACTACAGAGGACTCTCCATGTTGCTCTAACTGCTACAGACCTCCTATGGAAAATCGCTGTGCTATGGGGATCGCTGTGCTTCTTCTGTGCAGCAGCATTGTGGACCATTTGTAGATGGTTCAGAGGACTAGAATTAGAATGAACAGCTGAGGAAAGGGACTCCACTATACTCTACAATACTCTGAGCAACCTTGGGAGCTATACTGTCTGAGGCTATGATAAATCTATGATATCCGTCTTGTCTGTATTAAGCTGTAAAAAGTTGTTGACAACCAGTCCTTAATGGCAGTCAGACAGCTGTGCAACACAGACAGTTTGTCAGAGTTATCAGGCTTAAAAGAGACAGAGCTGAATATATCGTCTGCATAACAGTAATAGGATATATCTCTAAATTTGCTAATAATGTGACTTAAGGGAAGAATATATAAAGCAAATAAAATAGGACCCAAGACAGAACCTTGAGACACTCCACATGAAAGAGCAGCAGTTTCAGACACGTAAGGACCAAGTGACACAGAAAAACTCCTATCTCAGAGGTAGGAGGAGAACCAGTCCAGGGTGCCCCCTCAGACACCCAAATACTGCCTAAGCAGTTAATCCTTATTCTGTGACCCACAGTGTCAAAAGCTGCGCTAAGATCCAGCAGCACCAAAACGGAGCACTCATCCACATCAGAAGACATCATCATTGGAGACTCTGTTAAGAGCAGTTTAGGTGAAATGCTTTTCACAGAAACCCGTTTGGAACTTATCTAAGATGTTGTGTGCAGTCAAGACAGCAGTGAGCTGTTTGGCAACAACTTTCTCTAAAATTTTTGAAATAAAAGGCAGCTTGGATATAGGCCTGTAGTTATTGGGACTGTATGGATCAATGTTCGCTTTTTTCAGGAGAGGCTGAACAACTGCATGTTTGAAATAAACTGGGACACAACCAGATTGCAATGGGCTGTTTATAATGGCATGGATCGATAGACTCAGGTGCATTTTTAAGCACGGACGTGGGGTAAAAGGTCCTAAGGTCTGGAGGAGGATTTCAAGCTGCCCACCAGATCAGTGAGGTCTTGCAGGGAAAGGGGAGAAAAACAGTCCAGAATTGACGGCCGAATTGCATAAGTGGAGAGGGGATTAAAAGAGGGGATAATGCTAGCTCTGACATCTCTAATCTTATCTACAAAGAAGGAGAAAAAATTACTGCAATCCTTATTCGACAAAACAGGTACATCCGGAGGTGCAGGAGCAATAGTGTTGTTTATAGTGTCAAACGGGATTTTGAATTTTAAGCTTATTACGCAATATACGACTCAGCTTTAAAAAAAAACTGAAGAAATTGTCACAACAAGCAGCCAGACCTCCTGCACACTCATTCACTAATCAAATCAACATCAACAGGTGACTGAACAACCACTCAATTAAAACTGGATCAATTGAAAATGAATGAGTGAGTCCAGACAGCTCACTGTAACTTCAACAAGTAAAATACCTACAGCACATTATATGATCTCTGCTGCATTCTTGTTAAGGAGATAAATTCACACAACAGCCACACAGAGACATCTAACCATCAGAGATGAAATTAGCGACCAAAGAGACAGAGAGAGAGAAGCTGTATCTGACTCACGTTATCTGATGTCTTCTTCTTTCTATCATGGAGATGAAGTATTCATGTCATAACATCCATTTGTGGCTGTTGGTCTATCATTGGACCAACGCAATGTCAATATTGCATTCTGGTTGTTGATTGATTAGGGAGGACATCTTCCCTTGGAATGTCATTTTATGTGTCTTGGCCAATCATAGATTAGAATGAAAAAAAATGAAGTACATTAAATTTACATTAAATCCTCCTCTGTCCCCCACTCCCCCCCCACCACCACTTCACACACTGCCCTTTCTGCTCCTGCCCTGCAAGTGTTGCTGTTGAAGCATTTTAACCAGAATTTCAATAATGGATTTTTTCCAAAGAAGAGAGAAAAAATATTTAATAAATAACTCTGAGATTTGGTAATAATTTATTTGAACCAAATATTCTTCTTTATATTTTGATCTTCCTCTTGCCTCTCAAAAAATAGAGGAGCAACGTCCTCTGCCTCTATGGACCAGCCTCCACTGGTGTGGGGCCAGACAAGTGTTGAAAAAAATTAAAAGACTTAGTGACGTTAAGAAAATCAGCAGCAAAGCTGAAAGAGACATCATCCACATGAATATTAAAATCACCAACCATAAGAACTCTGTCCAACCTTATGATGAAGGATTAAAAAAAATCACTGAATTCAAATATAAAAGAACTGTTAAAACCAGGGGGTCAGTAAATTAAAATACAATGAAACGGATTGTCTGTGAGCACTGCAGGCAGACAGGTAGGTTCACTCATTACAGTGGGCGGAGAAATAAAGCCAATGAATCAATACATTGATGTATCATGTATCATACACATCATCACCATGTATTTATAAATACAAACACTGTGGATTTCTTCCCATGGACCCGACACGCAAACTGTTTTGGTTCAGTAACTTCCTGCTGTCGGTCAGCCTGATGAAGGCAGTTTGTCCAGCCGCTGTCCTCTCAGCTCCCCAGGAGCTGCAGCTGACAGGCGGCTGCTTCTGTGGACAGAGACGCTGAACGCAGGTCAGAGATCATCATCATCACTGGAGGATGATGTCAACATCCTCCAGTGATGATGATGATCTTGTCCTTCATCTCCTCACTCGATAAAAGAAGAGGAGAGTGTTATGTCCGTTCAATCCACACCGGCTCCAACCTGTATTCAGCATCTCTGTCCACAGAAGCAGCCGTTTTCACCAGGCTGACTGACAGCAGAACGAGCTGTCGCAAATTCTTTTGCAAATTCGTGTTTCTGTCACAAATTCGCATCGCTGTCAGTGTGAATAGTTTTGATGCGAACTATTCGCAGGCAATTATTTCACAATTTCGTATTATTCGCGTCACCCCCAGTGCGTAAGGGCCTTAAAGGCCTTTATGTCCATGAATCTCTTGCCCGTCCCAACACACCTGCCTTATTTGATAACAGTCATATGATCAGCACTCGGCCAATCATTTCTACTCATTCTGCCTTCGTTATTCAAGATATTCCAGGATTTATAATCAATCCCCAAACTGCCGCAAAGAGCCAAATTAGCTGGATGAGAGCTAACAGGATTATTTTAGCCTGATAGCAGCATGTTAGCTTGGATTAGTTAAACCACATTTGAAGAACAAGACCCTGATCGTCACTTACTCTTTCTGTGAAGAATGTTGATTTTTGAAAGCTAATGGTGGTTGCATTGATTCGTCGCTCTTGAAGGACACACAGCTGGGTTCAGGTTCAGGTTCAGGTTCAGGTCCAGCAGAGTCTGGTTTGTGCTGTGTCCTTGTTCTCCTACAAAATACACACAGAGCTTTGAGTGTGAATAATGATGGTGGAGAACAGTGATGGACAGTTAGAGATCCTCATCTCACCTCTGAGCTTTGGTCTGGCTGTCATGTTCCCCACGCCGAGAGCGTTTAGAGGGAGGGACTCCCTCCTCTCTGTCCTCACACTGATCCATGCTGCTGAAGTCACATCCACATCAGTCACACACACTTTCTACCTTCATCTGGAGAGGAAACACAAATCATCCTTTGCATCATTTCTCCTAAATATCAGCTGCTCCTCCTGTGATTGGTTGTTATTTTCTGTTATATATCAGTGTGAATGCAGCCAGACAGCAGTGTGAGTCAGAGAAAGCTGCCATCAGCTGCTGTATTTCTACTATCAGTCCACTAGATGGCGTCATGAAGCTGCAGTGAAGTGAAGAGCAGCACACATGATGCATGGAGGAGGATTTACATTCACTGACTCACACTGACTGAATTTCATTCATATTCAGTCAATTCAACACCAATAAACAACATGTCAATAGTTTCAGTTATCTATTAGTTCTCTTATATGATATAAGATATTGAAGCAATAAATACATACATCATCAGCTCCTGTCTAACTGCATATACCAGTAATAAGTCATTATAAAGCAAAAACACAAATAGACTGTATGCATGTTATTGTAGCAACATTGAACTTGATGACGTCCTCTGACTGTCCCTCCACATCAGTCAATACAATACATTTGATTTAAAGCTTTCACAGGAAACAGTAGCAGGCCTATACTGTAGTGTCTGACTTTACGCTGCTGGAAACAACCTTAAAAAAGTAGATTTAGTTTGATTTGTGAGAGCTGAAGAAAGGAAATAATCATCAGCTGTTCATTAATATTGTTTGATTCCAGTAAATCAATCATTTAACAACATGTAGATTTATCTTCCAACATGAGAGTTCTCCAAACTTTCTGATGAAATAAAAACATCATACAGCAAGAAACAAACCCTGAAGTTACTAAAGAGAAAGTTCAACTATGGAACAAAGCAAACTTACAGTTAACATCCAAACTGCTGAAGACAAAGACTCTCCACTCCACGTCCATCAGAAAAGTGTTTGCCAGGTGAGCTGTTTCCTGGAACGAGTCAGAGCTCCACCTGTAGAGGGGGAGGGACAGGTACTACAGTATCTATTGAATGAAATAAGCGAAGCTCCCCCCCCCCGTCTCCACATCGGTCCTGTAGTAGTAATAGAAACAGCTCTATATTCACCTGTAGACACAGAAAGTCAAAGCTGTTCTCCAGCGGCTGTCCGCATTTAGTGTCTCAGACAGCGGGGAGAGCAGCGGCTCATCACCGCCTCCTCCACAGGCTGAATCAGGCAGGAAAACCTGCTGTCAGTCATCAGTAAGTGTTGGACACAGTAATAACAACACTGTGTTCAAATACTGACCATCAACTCAAATCACAAACTCCTCAAATATCGACACAAAATAAATTTTAATGGCGGTTGTTTCTCCGTCGTCCCAAATTTAATTACAGTTAATGCTGAGTTCTGATTAATAAACAGTTTAGCCACAGTAATGTGTTGTTTCTAGTGTAACTAAGTTAACAACAGCTTTAAGTAACGACTCAAACATTTAAAGCGGTTTCGTTACCTTCAGCTGGATGTAGAAATTTATCTGCGCCACAGGGAGCCTGTGGCGCAACTGTCAGAGAAAGTGAAACTAAACCTGAACAAGGAAACACCAAGAGAGATCATTCCTGTTGAAACCAAACTAAACTAAACTACAGTTTTGAGGTACTTGTACTTTACTTTAGTATTTCCATGTGATGCTACTCTCTACATTTCAGAGGGAAATATTGTACTTTCTACTCCACTACATTTATTTGACAGCTTTAGTTCCTTTTCAGATGAAGATTTGACACAATGGATAATATAACAAGCTTTTAAAATACAACACATTGTTAAAGATGAAACCAGTGGTTTCCAACCTTATTGGCTTTTGACGTCTTACAAAAAGCAGTGTGTAGTCGGGGTCACATTTCACATGTCTATGAGTTGTTAACAGCTCCACCAAATAGTGATTTTTCCCTCTAAACTTCTCACATGCTTTCATTTCAATAAATGTTCAAATGATCCAATATTTCAGCAAAAATCAAAGATTAGAGAAAAAGTCCAAAAACTGAAAACAGATTTGTGTATCAGAACTTTGTTTTTTCTTCTTTCCTCTCCCATTAATCATCTCACCACCCCTCAGATTTATCTGCTGACCCTTTGGAGGGCCCCGACCCCTAGGTTGGGAACCACTGGACTAAACTAGCTAACTGTATATAAAGTAGTGTAAACTAGCTCCACCTCCAGCAGCTACAACAGTAACATGCTGCTCTAACACTGATGCTTCACTATTAATAATCTAATGATGTCATATATAATAATATATCAGTCAGAGGGACCAAACCACTACTTTTACTGCAATACTTTAACTACATCAAGCTCATAATACTTATGTACTTTTACTGCAATACTTTAACTACATCAAGCTCATAATACTTATGTACTTTTACTGCAATACTTTAACTACATCAAGCTCATAATACTTATGTACTTTTACTGCAATACTTTAACTACATCAAGCTCATAATACTTATGTACTTTTACTGCAATACTTTAACTACATCAAGCTCATAATACTTATGTACTTTTACTGCAATACTTTAACTACATCAAGCTCATAATACTTATGTACTTTTACTGCAATACTTTAACTACATCAAGCTCATAATACTTATGTACTTTTACTGTAATGGAGTATTTTTACATTGCTGTATTGGTACCTCTACTGAAGTAAAAGATACTTCTTCCATTGCTCGTTTTGTTAATTTTAAGTAGCTCACCAGAGGGCAGTGTTAGCTCTTCTTTCAAGTGAGACAGTCTACTATTTACCTGAGTGTCTACAGCACTAATTAATATGTGGTATATACTTCCAGTATGCAGTTTGCTCATCAAGTTATTTATGTCATTCCTGTGTTGTATCAGGTCTGCTTTTCAGATCATATTTGGAGTAAACCTGTGGCCCAAAAAGAATCCTGGAACTCAGATCTCCTGTTAATTATTAATAGTATATTTTCATAGTGTGAGATATAAAAAATTGCAGCCTGTACGGATGTTAATAGAGCTTTATACTTGTCTTATATTTGGTTTATAAGAATAAACTGCACTCCAAGTGGCCATCCACCTGATCAAACTCTGACTGTATGGCTCTGGTGCAAGACTTTCAGCTCGGTATCTGGAGGGAAATATTTGCTCTGAACTGTGCTGAGTCAGACAGATGCTGGATCAATACAGATTCACTGCAGCATGTGTGTTTAACTTTATTTCTCTTTTTAATCACTTTTATTCCTTCCCATTATATTCTTCATCTTTTATTTCTAACTGCTCAATGCAGCCGGTGAGTTTTAAAGGTGTGAGCATGGTGAGCGTGACCCTGACGTTCATCTGAACTCTGACCTGAGCAGCACACATACACCCACTCTGTTCATTTACACAAGTGACGTAGTGTTAAACAGCTCAGGAACAAACGTTTGTACATTTACTGTCAAGGTCAGAACAATGGCTGTGACTAATATTTCTTTTCAATGTGACAGTGAAGGGGCAAAATAGGAAAGTAGAGTTTGACTGAATATGATCCTTGATGATTTTGGTGACTCACTGATATCAGCAAGTAAAAGTCATGAAAAATATCAAAACCTGTCATGAAATGAGCAGCCAAAAGCTCTAAGAAAAGTTTAATTGCCGTTAAGTTTATTAACGCTGGGTATAACTTTTACTTTACTTTTTTTTTAATAGTGTCTTTATTTTCAAATGAATACTTTTCTCTGTAACTTACTTTGAACATAAATGTGTTCTACAAAATTCTTTATTTGAAAAAAGAAAGTGCTTAAATATTAAATGTTTTGTAATTACATCGTACAAAAACTTGGCCGAAATGAAAATGTAAAAATTTGCATAATTTTGACTGAATTAGAAATGATTTGATCAAATAATATGTTTTCTATACTTGATGGTAGACACATTTCAATTGGCACCACAAAGTACTGAGGTTGAATACTGAGCCCTAATGCTTAGAGTGTAATGGACGTTTCAGCCTTCAGAGGGTGATGGTGGGGCTTTAGACTGCTGTTCAGTCTTATGTGACTTACTTTTCCTTAATTGTCTTGATTTTAATGTCAGAATTATTGTTTGGAAGCCCAACTGTTGCAACAACAGGAGTGTAACTAAAACTATACATGTATAGGCCTATATCTATCTATCTATCTATCTATCTATCTATCTATCTATCTATCTATCTATCTATCTATGATGCTCAGACTATATACTTGTATGTGTCCCACGTCAGAGAACTCCTGTCAGTTTTCTTATCCTGGATGCAGCTGGTTGAGTCAAGGTAAACATGACAGTGATTCACATTAAACATGTCCGACTCATCAGTCTGACTGAATCATACTTTGACCTTTTGGTCAATATTCCCCCAACAGAGAGAGCGAGAGAGAGAGAGAGAGAGAGAGAGAGACAGAGAGATAGACTGAAGAGGGAGACTGTTGGATCTGGTTCTGAGGTACTGCTCGGAGGTTTGGATCATGGTGGAACCAACATTGAAACCAGCTGCTGTTCTACTGCTGTTTCTACTGCACAGCTGTCTGGCAGACCATGGTACCTCATTGTCATTACATTTTTATTTCAACATTACAAATAGTAGCTGTAGTAGTTGTATTAGTAGTAACGATACAAGAAAAAGTGCTAATAGTGGTAATACTGGTAATATATTTATTAGTTGTTGTAAAAATGCAGGTAGAAGTGGCAGTGGTATAAAGTCATAATAATCATAATATTCTACATTAAAAATGTACTTTGTGCACAAATATATGCATTTTAAAGAACTTTACAGCCATGACAGCAAGTAAATAAACATAAATAAGTAAAAAGAGGGTAATATGTATAGATTTATAAATGTATTTGTGGTAAATGTGTATAATTTTTGCACAAATATTACTGTATTTTCTTCAGTTGCCGTAAATTGACTGAAATTTAATTAAACCTTCATGTATTTAAATGAATCTAATCTACACCAATCAAATCTAATCTAATTTCATTGAATTTAAATGACTCTCAAAGCTTTGTTGTAGTCTCTGTTGTAGAGACTAATATTTAGTCTACCCTTAATCATATAAATGGGGTGGACAAAATAGTAGAAACACCATTGAAAAGCACCATAAACTAAATTGAAAATGCCCATAAAGGAGAAGTGTACCTAATAAACTGGAAACTGAGCATATATGTATTTATATATACTCATTAAAATGTTCACATCATCTTTGAACGATGGATTTAAACTCATTCTGTTTGTAGTTTTCCTCAACAGCCACCTGGCCTCACAGGTTTTAGTCCGAAACCGACGGGCCAATCAGATGTTTGAGGAGCTGAAACCAGGTAACGTATCTGCTTTATCTCTTTCTTATTCAGTACTGTTCATATTGTGTGTTATAATATGTGTATTATTCTGCACAAGGGAACCTGGAGAGAGAGTGTGTTGAGGAAATCTGTGACCATGAGGAGGCCAGAGAGGTGTTCGAGCAGACGGACAAAACAGTACGAAATCACTTTGGTTTGACTCAGTTGACTCTGTTGTTGTGTGATCTACTTACACTGATCAGTTTACAATCTAACCTGAAATCTCTATTCTCTTCAGGAAAAATTCTGGGAGAAATACCTGGGTAAGTACAGCAGACTAGCCGGTCAGATTTTGCTAATGAACACATTTTGGGGAAACATCTGTCTTCCCCAGAGTCAGATGGAAAACTGTTTCATCTCTAAACATCCAGCACAGAGCGAGTTCTAGGAAGTGTGATAGCCTAGCTTAGCACAAAGACTGGAAGTAGGGGGAAAGTGTTAGCTTAGCTCCGTCAAAAGAGAAAAATCCCAAATCTCCAAAGCTGTTTGATTTACATTTTGTGCTGAATTTAGTCAACATTTATCGATTTATATATGATTAGTTTTTTGTTTTCTTGTTTGTTTGTTTGTTTTATTTAGTCTCCCATAATTTAGTTAAGAGTTGTTTAGTCTTATTTTGTCAAATCATGTTTAGTTTATTAGCTTAATTTTGATATGGTCTAACTTGCAGTCTGGATAAATGTAGTGTTTAATTATTAGTCTTATTTGTCAAGTGAAATGGAGTTTAATCAGATGTTCTGCACTGCAAACATGAACAAAGTCCAGAACAGCTTACACATACAGCTGAGTACACAAACATCTAACTACCTGCCTGTCTGTCTGTCTGTCTGCCTGTCTGTCTGTCTCTCTGTCACTCTGTCTGTCTCTCTGTCTGTCTGTCTCTCTGTCTCTCTGTCTGTCTGTCTGTCTGTCTCTCTCTCTCTCTCCAGACTGTGAAGGAACTAAAATGATAAGAACACAACAGAACATTGACGTTGTCAGACAATGTATAGAAGGTAACTAACACTGAACCTAATGTTAAAAAAATTAATCTTATGAAATGAACATACATTGACAGCGTGTGCATGCATGCGTGTGTGTGTGTGTGTGTGTGTGTGTGTGTGTGTGTGTTTTCAGGTGAGTGTATTTCTGGTACGGGAATGAGCTATGAAGGAAATATCAACATCACACAATCAGGGAAACAATGTCAGTACTGGAAGTCCAGCTTCCCACATCCCATAATCAGGTAACTATGAATAAATAAAAACAAGTTAAGCAACAAACAAACTAAATAACAACTATAATAACTGTCAGAGGAATGAATGAACACATGAACTAAAGAAACTACTAATGAACTAATGAGCAAAGAACAAATGAACTAACAACTAACTAATGAATGAATAAACACAGAATAAAACATTTTTTGTTAACTAACTAACTAGCTGATGAATTAACTAAATAAACAATTTAAAAACAAATTGAACAAAGGGACCAACTAATGAAGTCACACATGAATTAACAACCAGTGTAATGAGCTTATAGTAAAGTAAGTGAACTAACAACCAAACAAATGAACTAACTAACTAACTAACTAACTAACTAACTAACTAACTAACTAACTAACTAACTAACTAACTAACCAACCAACCAACCAGTGAACTGAAAAACAAGCTAACAAATTACCTAATATAATAATGAACAAACAAAATAATATAACTAATATTGTTAGTGTTCACAGACAAGTGAACTTACTACATAAGGATGGACGGTGTCGTGAACAAAAGCACAAGTTAATTAACTAATATAATGAATGAACAAACAAAAGAACAAAAAAAAAACAAAAAAAAAAACAAAAACAATTAAACAAAAAGTCTAAAAAGCTTATAAACAGGTAAACTAACAAATATAAGAGCAAAAAAAATAAAACATTTAAAAAATTTAAGTCAAATTTTTAATGACATTAAGAACGAACTAAAAACACTATGTCATTAACTAAAGCAGAAACTATGACAACCCATGACATAGACTCCTGTTGTGATGGGAGGTGGTCATGTTTACCAGTCTGTCTGACTGTCTGTTGTCTGTCTGTTGTCTGTCTGTCGTCTGTCTGTAGGGAGTATAATGCGTCGGAACCAGACAGCATCCTGACAGAGAACTTCTGTCGGAACCCTGACAGCCGTACTACGGGACCTTGGTGTTTCACCAAAGACCCAACAGTCCCGAAAGAGACCTGCAGGGTGCCCAAATGTGGTAAGTATCTACTAGTACTACAAATGTAATAGTAGAACTACAACAACAAATACTACTCTTATTACCCATAGCATACTAGTCCTTCTAGTAGCCATATTCATCCTAATAGTACTAACGATATCTGCTGTCCAGGAATGGGTGCCAAAAGCTGCAAGATTTACTAATACAGTACTACTACAACACTATCTGTTCAACTACTACATATTGTATATTGGTGATATTGCTACTGCTAGATTCATCTACTGTGGCTGTTGAGATTTTAATTGATGGAGCTGGTTTTGGGTCATAACTAAAGTCCAGGAGCTCTGACTGCAAAGACAAGTTCAGGGAAAACCAAATCCCTAAAGAACTGAGGTATTTGTCAGGAAGTTGTTTTGATTTGATTTGACCTGGGCTCATAACAGTGACTGGACCTTTTATGTGGCAAAAGGGTAGTTTGGTACACTGGTTCAATTTACAGGAACTCTTTAAATTTGATCATTATTGTGGAAAGATTTCTATGACAGTTGAATTTGTCTAAGTGTTGTAAACGTTTAGCTTAATGTAGGGATTCATACATTTTGATGGGGCCATTAACTACTGTAATTACTGAAATTCAAAGCTACCTGTAATGCATCACAGTTACACTAGTATTAGTAGTTAGTATTTGCTCCTAGCACTTGTAGTACCACCCATACTACTGATACTGCAACTGATACAACCAGTGCTATTACTACAATGAACACTGCTACAAATACCTAAAGTTCAAAAAATGTGATGAGATGAGGCATCTAAAGGGTTCAGTAATCTTCACATGAACAGTTTGTCAAAGTAGTCTGAGGGAAAAAGTGCTTACCTGTTCCAAATGACCACACTCAGGGTGTGTTTCCATCCACCCGTTTTTATTCGTATTCTCATTTTGTGATTTGAGTGGACACAGAAAAGTTTTAAATATCCTTAAATATTGCAGGAAAACATTTTTACGTTTGCCTGAGGTGGAAAAGTTACAGAATTGATAAAGGCAAAATGCAACAAATGTGAATAAATGACGTACATGAATCATGTGACTTAAAAATCACTGAAGAGCTGAAAACATCAGATCTGTGTGGAGCAATAAGGAGACTGTAACCTTCCTCAAATGAACACAGGAAACAAACTGAGATTTCATATTTCCATCATTCGAGCTTTGACTGCTGCTCTTTTAATAACATCATCTCGTGTTCTCTTTTTCTGTGGCGGTTTAATGGTTTAATTACTTCTCCAGTTCCAACTTCTTGATGAACCAACTCCCAATATTCACAAAACAGCCATGGATAGAAATGTGCAATAATTTGAATTTTCTTTTCTCCAACATTTTGGAAAGTCGGTAAAAATTTGCTCTAAATTTGGATGAAAACGTGGCCTCAAAGGCAGGTAAGCCTGCTGTCATGGAAATGAACGAGACACGCTAAAAGTGGAGATAACAGTGTGTCCGTTTGTTCACATGAAAAGTGACAGAAGTAGTTGTGTGACAAATGAAAGAGAGCTTGAGAGATGTTTAAACCCCGCCTACACCTGGACAGTCCAAGCGTAAAGTGAGCGTGAATGTCAGATTGCTGGTTTTCGTAAAGTTTAGTTCAATTCCAATCTAGAAAGGTTTGGAGGCACTTGGATTGTTACATATTTATTAACACTCTCTCTTTTTCTTTCAAGGTGAGGACTTTGTCCCGACCACTTTGGCCCCTGAACAAGTCATAACTGGCGAATGTATACCTGATTATGGCGTCGACTACACTGGCGACCTGGCTGTTTCCCTTGGAGGCCACACCTGTTTGCAGTGGGCGTCCCCCAAGGCTACAGCCCTCAGCAAGGACAAGGAGTTCATCCCCGAGGTCAGGCTCATAAGCAACAAGTGCCGTAACCCTGACAACGACCCTGAGGGGCCCTGGTGCTACGTGGACATTTTTGGAAATGTGACGGTCGACTACTGTGACCTGCAGATGTGTGGTAAGTACCAGTACTCCTGTAGAATATGACACTGTGTCCGCCTCTTACCTGTCTGTCTCTTCACCTGTCTGTCTCCCAGAGGATCAGCTGGTTGATGAGGTGTTAACGACAGAGACAGAAGTCAGCGGGCGCTCGGTCCTGACTGCCAGGAAAAGTTTTTTCAATCCTCGCACCTTTGGTGAAGGAGAGAGTGGTAAGTCCCTCCCGCTGCTGCTGCTCAGCCTCTCATTGGTTCATCACATCACGCATCATTTAACGATACCATACCTGCTTAATGACTGGTTATCTAACTAACTGGTGAATGTTCTGGTTTACTGAAAGTGTGGAAACAGTATCTCTCTAAGAAGCACTGGAAACTAGTTTACTGACTGATACTCACTTTACTGATTGGTTAACAGGTTCAGTGACTGATTAACTAATTAACTGACTGGTTGGTTAATGCTGTAATGAGTCCGCAAGTAGTTGACTTTTTAACTGGTACTGACTAATTACCAACTGCTCACCAGGCTTATTGACTGAGTGGTTAACTGGTTTACTGGCTGGATGACTGACTGATTGACTGGTTTACCGCCTGGTTGTGTTTCAGTGTGTGGACAGCGCCCCCTGTTTGAGAAGCTGGGCAAAAAGGACACAACGGAGGACGAGCTGTTGGACTCATACAGAGACAAACGCATCGTCGGGGGCGACGACGCTGAGGTGGCCTCAGCTCCATGGTAACCACACTTAAAAGAGAACTCCACAGATCTGGTATCGCACTCTTTGACATTGTCGGATAAAATTGATGCAACAGAACCTTTTATTTTTATTCCATGCATGCTTCTTGCCAAAACCTGGCGTCAATATTACCCACAATCCAACATTCCAGTGTGCTATTCTAGTACAAACATTCTGCACCAAAAATCAAGTTGACCTTCTTCATGCAACATTTCTTTACCACCAAACCAATGCCTACGTTTTGTTGTTATAAAGTATGATATAACATTACACTCTTGGTATGTATGCAGGCAGGTGATGTTGTATAAGCGCAGCCCGCAGGAGCTGCTGTGTGGAGCCAGCCTCATCAGTGACCAGTGGATCCTCACTGCAGCTCACTGCATCCTCTACCCGCCCTGGAACAAGAATTTCACCACCGAAGACATCCTGGTGCGCCTGGGAAAACACAACAGGGCCAAGTAAGACTGGCCTGCTGATTCTTAATAATGGACCAAATGATTTTTTAGATGAGAGACAGACATTTTTTATTTCCATTCTTTTCCAGGTTTGAGCGCGGTATTGAGAAGATCGTGGCGATTGATGAAATCATTGTCCACCCCAAGTACAACTGGAAGGTAAATCTGAACCGTGACATCGCTCTGCTGCACATGAGACGGCCAGTCACATTCACCGATGAGATCCACCCGGTCTGCCTGCCCAGCAAGAAGGTCGCCAAGTTGTAAGACACAAATTAAGACTTTTTCCTGGAAAACCACTGTCTGGTTTCCTAATTGAGGCTCAGCCTTAAAAGGGAGATTCACTGTTGAGGCAGAGGTACGCTTGAAACAAACTAGCTCATAGAAAGTGTCGCCTGAACACATCTCAAGGCAAAAGTGTTCATAGCTGCTCTGAATGTCGACTGTTGACTGTATATAAACATGGACGTCATGACAGCTCATGATATACAGTCAATGATGTCTCAGAGGCAGAGTGAACAACCTGCTGCCATCAACCAGGTTTACGTCCAAATGAAGCACAAACGTTAAAAACATCTGCTGAGGAAAATGTGATTATGTGAGATAAACAGCTGGTGGCGCTAATTCTCCAGTCAGTGTCATTAAACCGTTGCAGAGGAAGAAGGCATCACAACAACATGACGTCTTTAAAAGAGCAGCAGTAAAAGCTCAAACGATGGAAAACCACTTGGAAAACATGATGGAAATGATACTTCTGTTTGTTTCATGTGTTCATTTGAGGATCGTTAGTCTCCTCATCGCTCCACACAGATCTGGGGTCCCATTTATAAAACAGTGTGTAGGATCCAAACCAAAAGTGTGTGTGCACACAAAAGCCTGACATTTCAGCAGCTGTGCTCTACAACTGACCATGAGTGTGAACACCACACAGCCGGCCCTCTCCTCTGTGTTCTGGGGCTTATTTCTATAAATCCCAACTTTTTTGTGGGAAGTGACGTACGCCTCTTTCAGTCCCCCCGTTTTGTGCAGCTATAAACAATGTTTTCCTCTCTTCAGTGGAAGCTTGAGTGACGTTTAAGCTCTTAAACTCTGCTGGACCAATCATTGGCTCATGTTTGCTCAAAATAATTGAAATTTAATTTTAATTTAAGTTCCCAAAGATACTTTTGTTGAATCGGAAAATTGGTGGAATTTGTAAATTTCCACCAAAATGTTGGTGAGAGGTGAGTAAAACAGAACGTTGCACTTTGCTTTTAATGGATACACTGTTTCCACTGCAGCCAAGCATAAAAACTTTTTTGCAATATTTCAAGACTGTTGTGAATTTTTCAACTCCTTCAGTCATTTTTCCTGTTAACAATGAACCTTCTTTAGCCATTCAGAGCAGGTATGAACGCTTCAGTCTTTAGAAACGTTGTCCAGCTTAGTTCGTTTGAAGCTTACTGAGGCCTTTTCTGTGTTTGGGTTTTCTGTCTGGCTTCTGTGAATCATCTGATTGTTGTTTTTCTCCGACAGTCTGATGACTGAAGGCTTTAAGGGTCGAGTGACCGGTTGGGGGAACCTGAAGGAAACCTGGACCTCAACGAGAAATTTACCCACAGTCCTCCAGCAAATCCATCTACCAATTGTGGACCAGGACATCTGCAGAAGCTCCACATCAATCAAGATCACGGACAACATGTTCTGCGCTGGTAAGGTTTCGGTTTTTACACTCAGCATGTAAATCAGACCACTTCGGAGTAGTTTTAAGGTCTATTTTTAACAAGAGAATCCACCAAAATGCAGGTTATAAACCAGAGGATTTCAAGCGTGGCGACGCCTGTGAGGGAGACAGTGGTGGTCCGTTTGTGATGAAGGTGAGAGGAAGAACTGCTCTGACATTAACTTTGTAAATGATTGGACACAGTTTTAAATTCTTTTTTGTTTTTTCTGTCCAGTTCCCGGACGAAAACCGCTGGTATCAGATGGGCATCGTGTCGTGGGGCGAGGGCTGCGACCGCGACGGAAAGTATGGTTTCTACACTCACCTGTTCAGGATGAGCAGGTGGATGAGAAAAGTTATTGAAAAGTCAGGAGGAGACGATGACTAGACACAAACATCCATCATTTCCTGTTCTTCCTGTCAAGCAAGATAATGCCAATAAAGTTTGTTCACATCGGTTCATGGATCCATTTCATCATGTATGACAAGTCATGTACAATAAGAGTCACATCAGAACATTTGACATAGCAGCTTTTATACAAACAAAGCACAGTATATGGATAGAAAATCTCCATGGCAACACAAACACTGATGTCCCATAATGCTCAGTTTTCACTGTTACCTTCTGGTAATAATCA